>NC_060190.1:34438306-34483306 GCF_021184085.1 Oncorhynchus gorbuscha
TCGCCTTCTGGATGATAGCGGGTGATGATCTTCCGTTGTTTGGCTGTGCCCATTTAGCAACGTTCCAAAATGAGCATATGTCCTGGCGAAAGGATGTAAATAAAACGCATTTAGGTCAGAGTCAGAGTTCACCAGCTTGAGGTCAAAATACAATGTTTAGTACAATGCTACAGGTTCACAGTTTAGATCCATATACAGTGAGCATTCAACAGTCACAATTCAGGGTAAGAAGACTATTTGAATGGTTGTAAACAATGTACTGTTGTGCCACGTTCCTCTTGTGATATGTTATCATACTGTGTGTTGTCATAATCTCTTACATGAAACAATCAAGCAATATTTTATATCTCCTTAATTTCCCATACTGTCGCTGCATAAAGATATTGACTCAAGATCCTTGTCTGAAATAACAATGAGGGATTAGGCTATCAGTAAATTTCTCAAAACCACAAAATGCTAAATGCTTAATTCCCCAATTCTCACAGACCTTCCTCAGCTGACAGTGAGTTCTACAGTCATCAGAGAGACAGAATCAGTTCAGCTGAGTTGTGTGAGACTTCTCCATCTCTCCATGTGTCTCACTGTTACTTCTACATAGAGGGGGGAAGAATCTTCCAGACTCATCCTGTAGTCAGACACTCACAGGAACAGAGCTGCTCAAGAGGGCAGATCAAATGTTTCCAGATGTGGTCAAAGTGATGTGTTACTATGATGTAGGGAGGTCTCACATAATCTCCTTTAAGTAACCCTGTCTCAGTCACTGTTCAGGGTAAGTAGGTGGTTCATAAAATTATACACGTCACTGTTATACCGTATTAATTATGCTCGTTCTGAAAATGAGATCTTTCTGTCGTATTTCCTAAAAGTCTAAATTTCTCATAATGAAAGGAATTACTGGACTTTGGTACAAACATAAATGCTGAAATAGTTGAACATTTGATTAATGGATTTTCCATGTTTTTACACTGTAGAATCTCACTATCCTCGATGCACAGCGGTTCAGTCTGTGTTACTATTATTGGTAAGAAATGATATATTCAGATTGTCTTGGATGATTCTGTTTAAATCACAATCTCATCCAAAATGTAATTTCAAATAGTTGTTGTGAAGACAATAAATATTTTAAATGTATATGTCAAAAGTAGAGAGTTCTAAGATCCCACGCAAACAACCACAGAGAGGCCAATGTACAATCAAAGGTTCTTTATAAACTCAGCGTTACACAGTAATCACACAGTCCTATTAGAAAAGTATAAATAGGCTGGGATTTAGGGCTGTAGGCTAACTAGAAGCAACGGGCCAAACTAACACAGCAGGTGGGTCCTTCCGAGCAGGGTTTGTTCATTAATTTCTACCCGAGAAGGATTAGTTTGGCTCTACCCGAACAGGGTTCGGCTCGTCCTCCCGAGCAGTGGAAGATCTGTGGAATCACTACACTACACTACACAAGCAAGCAAAATTGTAAGGAATTAAGTGAAAGGCAATCGTTGTAAACACACAGCACACATGATTATTTGGCACTCATAAATAGGCATGATATCAAATAAGACATGCTGATACGTAATATAAAGAGAATGGCAGGGTCTAGTTTAGTAAGAGTCAGTGTCACTTCTGACATATACAATACGTTCAAATACAGTGATGCAAAAAGGAGCCTGTCCTTTCCTAACAGATCCAAAACCAGACATTATAGTCAATATTTATGAGGACTTCATCATCTGTTTGATTCCTGGATCCGTCAGTCCTGACACCACCTGTAACCTGTATGTTGGAGAGGAAAGTCAGCCATCCTTCACAGCAAAGATCATGAAGAGAAAAGCCACCTCACAGCATCCGGACAGCAGTTCTGTCATTTCACTCCAAAACACTCCAAAACACTCCAAATCTGATAAGTCGTCTACAGTCAGTGAGGCGTAAGAGGGTGAGCTGTGACTACAGATTGAGCTCAGGACCAAACTCTCTCTCTCTCCACGCAGTGATGGGCACAGCTTTACAGGTGAATCATAATCTAAACATATCTATCAGTGCTGCAAGGTCTTCATGATCTGATTCACTTTTATTTCAGCATCTTCTTAGTATGACTGTATTAATTCTGAGCAACAAACTAAATACCACATTTCATTCCCAAATGATTTTAGATCTGGTGGGAGTTCACATCAAGTGACCCAACAACTATACAGACACCTTCTATAGCAGGTAGACTAAACATTTGTGCTTTTATATTGACACTGCTGTTATTTTAAAGCAAAGCAAAGTTTCAGAAATAAGAATAGTTGTGTTAATGTTTAAATGAAGCTATTCTGTTAGATAATTAAAGCTGTTCTAATAGATATGACACCAGCCTCAACACCAACGCCTGGGATCATCAGCACAAGTATTATAATGTCTGTGTTCATCTAGTCGAGTGTTTAGATCGTATCTATGCTCTGTTAGGCTTCTGCTGTTAGATAACATGGTGACTTCATTCTAGGAAGCTGTCAACAACAATCAACACCTTATCTGTCCTGAAAGACTCGATCACCTTATGAATTGCTCTCATCATCTCTATAATGAGGAGAAATATAATCTACCAGGGCAGGAAGCAATCTGTCCGTAGTGACTTTATAGTCCTACTTTTCCCACTTTGAATAGACAAGTCATGAAGGTATTTCAAAAGGGCAACAACACCATGATGATCATTAATACAATCATGAATAAAATTCTAATTTCATGAATGTGTTTTCTCAGTGGTTTTAACACCAGGTCCTAGATCTACTTTGCGTCCCAGCACGACAGTGATTCCTACAGAAGGTGTTGTTGGGTCTCTAAATGACCATCTCTGCAAATACCAATTATACATTATTCTTGTGTAATGATATTGCTTCCCACTAGTTTCGACTGTTACTTCTACTTCGACCCGAGACACCACAGTGACACCAACTACCAGTAAGTAGATCCACTAATTTTAACTTAGGGACACTTCAATCATTATTTATTATCAGCAAGCTGGAGAGGTTCCAACAATCTTAATGTACTATAGTACACGTTGGTCAGGAGCTCCACCGGGGAAGTTGTCTTATATACTGCTGAAACAGACAAGTTATATTTGCAAGATGTAAGTGCCTTTGACATGGGTTAATCTTTCAACTCCTTTTGGTGATATTGTGTAGTGTAGGCTATATTCAATATCATTCATTTAGCCTAATTTGTTTTTCAGAGAAAACCAGTTCTCAGAGGTAAGAATTCCCTTGTGAATATGATGCAGATTGCATCAACCTTTAGTTCTTGTATTGTCCATGATGAGATGTTCTTAACCTTTTGATACTTTTATGTTGTTCAGACCTACAGCCAGACAGGATGTTCCAAACAAAATTACATCAAACACTGCACACACTACTAACACAACTACACACATGCATTTACAAACACATAATCTAATTTTAGTTTCATTTTCTTTCTGTTCTAGATGATTTGGTGATGGGAGCTATGAGCAGTGCAGGCATGTTGGATTCAAAGGATGCTGGGATCTATTCTCTCATCACCTTTGTACCGTCCACGTTTTTGCACAAAGGTGCGTTTGCAACATTAATGTCTTCTGTCCCTGTCTTCCTGACCTTGGATGTGAATTTGGGACCCTCAGCACAATAACGCTTAATCACTCAATGCCTACCATACAAACATACATTTTGTAATCAATTGCATCTTGAAAGTGTGAGTACTGAGCTGTAAGTCTCCAGGGTGGTTTGAGTCAGGAGGAGAAGTGTGAAGTGACCCCCCCCCCCACACACACACACAGACACACTGACACACAGCCTCTTACTTGTAAAAGCTTTTGCCTCTCTCTTTGAGATGCAGGTCCTGTGCAGGTATCTTCAAATGAATATGTGAGTACAGCAAAAATAATAGCCTTGGATATAGATACATACTTGTTTTCGTACAAAAAGACAGACAGTCTGAAGGATAATAAGGATCTTTCTTCTCTCTCTTTCCTCCTGATTCAGAGAATGCAGTGATCTTACCATCCACATGTGTACCACCAGGTTTGTCTATTTAACTCTATTCCATAGATTCATATCATGTAGGGCTTTTTATAGGACTCAAAGGCTTGTATGTTGGTCTGAGGTAGTCATATCAGTAAGTTACACAATAAGATAATATGTGAGAATAGAGCTGTAGGTCTACAAGGATGGTTTCAGTCAGGAGGAGGTGTGAAGGGACATTAAGCACAGCAAAGTGACACACACACGCAGGCTGTGTCGAACAGGTCCTTTTGAAGAAAATGGAAAGTCATCTGAAAACGACAATGTAAGTTCAGAATCGCCCACTGTGTTTTGGTGATTGTGAACGGCTCTCAGTTTCAGATTGATGTTACACATCCTTTTAAATTACATTACAGTTACATTACTGTAGAACTAAAGGACTGTTTCTTTTCTCTAGTCTGATATGTACCATGTAAACAGCTCAATCCCCGACAGACCAGCAGCCTCAGCCCAGCCTGATGGGTTTTACAGTCTTCTACAGACACACTGAAACTACACCACTGGCTCTCTGTTTGTCTCACAGAAAAATTGTTGCTTTCAGGATGTCCTTTAATTTATCACACATCATGTTACTGTAAATAAGTACCTAAAATATCTACTACAGTACCGTTTCTATTTATAAGTAACATACAGTAAGCAGCCGCTAGAGGCCCCTCTCCCCTCCAAAAACAATGTGATTCTACATCAGAAGTTTTTCTCTTGTTATTTCAGTCACTGACAGTCACTCAATTATCCCATGTCAGCTAAGATTTTATAGATTGCTAGGCAAGTTAGTCTAGCCAGCTATCCAAGTCTTGTCGTAATGGCCAAATTACTGCCCAAGGGGACCTGACTTCCAGGGGGCCCCCAATGATTGTGTTAGTCACTCTCACTCAGATATCAAATGAACATGGCATAAGTCATGGCAAAATGTGTAGAATTGCAGGATATTAGCTTTAAACTGAATCTTATTATGTCAACGACAATGGCACAACGTGTTGAATTTCAGGAAATTTGCTTAATAACTGCAAAGTTCTCTCCGCCCCATGGCAAAATGAGTAGAATTGCAGGACAAAATGTTCCAAATGTTTCTCTTTGCCGCCATGAGCGGGGCCATTAAAATGTTTTGTCGGTGAGGTGGGCAAATCTCGTTTAGGGTCCCCAAAATGCCTGCCGTAATTTACTGTATCACACATTGACACCTGGCCTAGAGTTTGGAGCGGTCCGGGGCATACTCCCCTTTAAATTTCTTTCAGTAAATGCCCAAGTAATTATATACTGTTTTTATATATATTCTGTCATCTCCTTCCATAACGGTTTGATACAGTTTACTAAATAAAATAGATTTTGATCAAAATCGATAGTTAGACAATTAAAAATCAATAAATTTTTAACATATTCACACATAATGCAAAAAACAGGTAAATAGGAAATTAAGTCATTTTGATCCAAAGTGGTATTGCTAAGACATTTTCATTTCATCTTGTGTTGAAATATGCTTATAATATAAGCCAGATTGCACACAAAAAATCTGGGGGAAAAGTGTGTTATTTTAACAATTTTTGCGGCAAAGGTTAGCAAACCCCAAAAGCCTGATCTTATAGCAAAAGTATTGATATTGCTAACATACGTTGTTACAAGTTACAAAATAACATTTCATTAAAAAAATGTTTTTACATTGTTGGCAATAATCAGATCATCAAAACTGAAAAATATAGATGACCTAAATGCTATTCAAATCTCCAAATTTCTCCATGTTAACTTGTTATTTTCCAAGTTCCCAGTTTAATTTAAACTTCTCTCTGTACTTTGCTCTGTTTATCATTCCCTCAATCCTGACATTCCCAGTCCCTGCTGCTGAAAACATCCCCAAGCGTGCTGTCATGTGCCTTTTACTGAGCCGTTGCTTCCATCTGGCCACTCTACCACAAAGGCATTACATTTTACATTACATTTAAGTCATTTAGCAGACGCTCTTATCCAGAGCGACTTACAAATTGGTGCATTCACCTTATGACATCCAGTGGGACAGTCACTTAACAATAGTGCATCTAAAACTTAGGGGGGGTGGGGTGAGAGGGATTACTTAACCTATCCTAGGTATTCCTTAAAGAGGTGGGGTTTCAGGTGTCTCCGGAAGGTGGTGATTGACTCCGCTGTCCTGGCGTCGTGAGGGAGTTTGTTCCACCATTGGGGGCCAGGGCAGCGAACAGTTTTGACTGGGCTGAGCGGGAGCTGTACTTCCTCAGTGGTAGGGAGGCGAGCAGGCCAGAGGTGGATGAACGCAGTGCCCTTGTTTGGGTGTAGGGCCTGATCAGAGCCTGGAGGTACTGAGGTGCCGTTCCCCTCACAGCTCCGTAGGCAAGCACCATGGTCTTGTAGCGGATGCGAGCTTCAACTGGAAGCCAGTGGAGAGAACGGAGGAGCGGGGTGACGTGAGAGAACTTGGGAAGGTTGAACACCAGACGGGCTGCGGCGTTCTGGATGAGTTGAAGGGGTTTAATGGCACAGGCAGGGAGCCCAGCCAACAGCGAGTTGCAGTAATCCAGACGGGAGATGACAAGTGCCTGGATTAGGACCTGCGCCGCTTCCTGTGTGAGGCAGGGTCGTACTCTGCGGATGTTGTAGAGCATGAACCTACAGGAACGGGCCACCGCCTTGATGTTAGTTGAGAACGACAGGGTGTTGTCCAGGATCACACCAAGGTTCTTGGCGCTCTGGGAGGAGGACACAGTGGAGTTGTCAACCGTGATGGCGAGATCATGGAACGGGCAGTCCTTCCCGGGAGGAAGAGCAGCTCCGTCTTGCCGAGGTTCAGCTTGAGGTGGTGATCCGTCATCCACACTGATATGTCTGCCAGACATGCAGAGATGCGATTCGCCACCTGGTCATCAGAAGGGGGAAAGGAGAAGATTAATTGTGTGTCGTCTGCATAGCAATGATAAGAGAGACCATGTGAGGTTATGACAGAGCCAAGTGACTTGGTGTATAGCGAGAATAGGAGAGGGCCAAGAACAGAGCCCTGGGGACACCAGTGGTGAGAGCGCGTGGTGAGGAGACAGATTCTCGCCACGCCACCTGGTAGGAGCGACCTGTCAGGTAGGACGCAATCCAAGCGTGGGCCGCGCCGGAGATGCCCAACTCGGAGAGGGTGGAGAGGAGGATCTGATGGTTCACAGTATCGAAGGCAGCCGATAGATCTAGAAGGATGAGAGCAGAGGAGAGAGAGTTAGCTTTAGCAGTGCGGAGCGCCTCCGTGATACAGAGGAGAGCAGTCTCAGTTGAATGACTAGTCTTGAAACCTGACTGATTTGGATCAAGAAGGTCATTCAGAGAGAGATAGCGGGAGAGCTGGCCAAGGACGGCACGTTCAAGAGTTTTGGAGAGAAAAGAAAGAAGGGATACTGGTCTGTAATTGTTGACATCGGAGGGATCGAGTGTAGGTTTTTTCAGAAGGGGTGCAACTCTCGCTCTCTTGAAGACGGAAGGGACGTAGCCAACGGTCAGGGATGAGTTGATGAGCGAGGTGAGGTAAGGGAGAAGGTCTCCGGAAATGGTCTGGAGAAGAGAGGAGGGGATAGGGTCAAGCGGGCAGGTTGTTGGGCGGCCGGCCGTCACAAGACGCGAGATTTCATCTGGAGAGAGAGGGGAGAAAGAGGTCAGAGCATAGGGTAGGGCAGTGTGAGCAGAACCAGCGGTGTCGTTTGACTTAGCAAACGAGGATCGGATGTCGTCGACCTTCTTTTCAAAATGGTTGACGAAGTCATCTGCAGAGAGGGAGGAGGGGGGAGGGGGCGGAGGATTCAGGAGGGAGGAGAAGGTGGCAAAGAGCTTCCTAGGGTTAGAGGCAGAAGCTTGGAATTTAGCGTGGTAGAAAGTGGCTTTAGCAGCAGAGACAGAGGAGGAAAATGTAGAGAGGAGGGAGTGAAAGGATGCCAGGTCCGCAGGGAGGCGAGTTTTCCTCCATTTCCGCTCGGCTGCCCGGAGCCCTGTTCTGTGAGCTCGCAATGAGTCATCGAGCCACGGAGCGGGAGGGGAGGACCGAGCCGGCCTGGAGGATAGGGGACATAGAGAGTCAAGGGATGCAGAGAGGGAGGAGAGGAGGGTTGAGGAGGCAGAATCAGGAGATAGGTGGGAGAAGGTTTGAGCGGAGGGAAGAGATGATAGGATGGAAGAGGAGAGAGTAGCGGGGGAGAGAGAGCGAAGGTTGGGACGGCGCGATACCATCCGAGTAGGGGCAGTGTGGGAGGTGTTGGATGAGAGCGAGAGGGAAAAGGATACAAGGCAGTGGTCGGAGACTTGGAGGGGAGTTGCAATGAGGTTAGTGGAAGAACAGCATCTAGTAAAGATGAGGTCGAGCGTATTGCCTGCCTTGTGAGTAGGGGGAAGGTGAGAGGGTGAGGTCAAAAGAGGAGAGGAGTGGAAAGAAGGAGGCAGAGAGGAAAGAGTCAAAGGTAGACGTGGGGAGGTTAAAGTCGCCCAGAACTGTGAGAGGTGAGCCGTCCTCAGGAAAGGAGCTTATCAAGGCATCAAGCTCATTGATGAACTCTCCGAGGGAACCTGGAGGGCGATAAATGATAAGGATGTTAAGCTTGAAAGGGCTAGTGACTGTGACAGCATGGAATTCAAAGGAGGCGATAGACAGATGGGTAAGGGGAGAAAGAGAGAATGACCACTTGGGAGAGATGAGGATCCCGGTGCCACCACCCCGCTGACCAGACGCTCTCGGGGTGTGCGAGAACACGTGGGCGGACGAAGAGAGAGCAGTAGGAGTAGCAGTGTTGTCTGTGGTGATCCATGTTTCCGTCAGGGCCAAGAAGTCGAGGGACTGGAGGGAGGCATGGGCTGAGATGAACTCTGCCTTGTTGACCGCAGATTGGCAGTTCCAGAGGCTACCGGAGACCTGGAACTCCACGTGGGTCGTGCGCGCTGGGACCACCAGAGTAGGGTGGCCGCGGCCACGCGGTGAGGAGCGTTTGTATGGTCTGTGCAGAGAGGAGAGAACAGGGATAAACCGACACATAGTTGACAGGCTACAGAAGAGGCTACGCTAATGCAAAGGAGATTGGAATGACAAGTGGACTACACGTCTCGAATGTTCAGAAAGTTAAGCTACGTAGCAAGAATCTTATTGACCAAAATGATTAAAATGATACAGTACTGCTGAAGTAGGCCAGCTGGCAGTGGGTGCGTTGTTGACACTACACTAATCAAGTCGTTCCGTTGAGTGTAATAGTTTCTGCAGTGATGCTATTCGGGGGCTAGCAGGCTAGCTAGCAGTGTTGTTTACGTTACGTTGCGTTAAAAGAACGACAATAGATGGCTAGCGAACCTAGAAAATCGCTCTAGACTACACAATTATCTTTGATACAAAGACGGCTATGTAGCTAGCTAAGTAGCTAGCTACGATCAAACAAATCAAACCGTTGTACTGTAATGAAAATGAAGTGAAAATGTGATACAACCTGTGAATGCGACCGGGTAGTTGAGTTCTATACAGAAGACGTTGGCTAGCGTTGGCTAGCTGTTGGCTAGCTAGCAGAGTCACCTACGTTAAGGACGACAAATAGCTGGCTAGCTAACCTCGGTAAATTAAGATAATCACTCTAAGACTACACACTCTAAACCTAAACAACACAATTATCTTGGATACGATGATACGATGATACGAAGACAGCAAAGACAGCTATGTAGCTAGCTGACACTAAACTAATCAAGTCGTTCAGTTGAGTGTAACAGTTTCTCCAGTGCAGCTAATCAGTGGACGTTAGCTAGCTGGCTAGTGAAGACTAGTGAAGACTACGTTAGGACGGCGAAATACGATAATTACGCAATTATCTTTTGATACAAAGACGGCTATGTAGCTAGCTGAGAAGAAATTGCTAAGATAAGACAAATCAAACCGTTGTGATATAATGAAATATAATGAAAAAGTTATACTACCCGTTGGAGCGACGTGCAGATGCGACCACTCGCTCCAACCGGAACCTGACTGATTCTCCTGCAGCAGTCACAGTCTGCATGTATGTGTATGTTGTAAGTGTATGTTGTCACGTATCCACACCTGCAAACAGGTGCACGAGTGCACACATGCACACGCACCCACACAACACAAAGTTAGACGAAAGTTAGACGAGACTCGCATCCTGTCATCCCGCATCCTGTCCTGTCTTCTTCATATTTCAGAGACTACTTCTGTCATTCTCCTCAACACAAGTACTGTTGAACCAAACCTCCGATACATTTAACTGAAACTAATTCAACTACTTTTACCAGACATTTTTAGCAAGATATATAAAAACAACTAAATTCACACTCCAAAATCACCATTATGGGAAATGTATTCATGCTTCTGACCATTACAACAAACATCTCACGAGTGATGAAACCCCACTTGTCATGTTATATTTCCATGGAAATGTTCAGTGTTGTAGTTTACTGCTTTATGTATCTGCACCTCTATCTTATTAAAGCTAATAACTACAGTAGATAGGAACAATATTGCCTCTAATGCACAATATGGAGAGTCAAATGGAGACACTGCAAGACTGTTTGTTGTTTCTTACTTTTAGATGTTGGCAAAATATGCTCTCGTTGTACATGAAACCTGCTTTTTATTGTGCAGTGTAGTTAAAAAGAAAGCCTGAATAAAATGTAGTTATTTACTCTGACAGATAATCAAATGGCTCATGTTAGGAGCAGGAGACATTTACCTCTAATCACACCAGTTGATGGACTTTCTTTGTGGTTTCCTTGTGAGCAGGCTCCTTGTCTTTTTCTCTATTTCTCTCTCTCCATTCGCGCACCACCCTATGGGACTGCCCGTTTGTGACACGACCTGGGAAAAAACCCAGGCTGTAGTGACCCCGCAAGACTGCGAGATGTGGTGCCTTAGACCGCTGCACCACACAGGAGGCCATTAAAGAACATTCTAAAAGAATCCCTCCCTTTTAGTATGCCGTACACGCCGTACACTTGAGGATTCCATTGATCATTTGGTGTCTCAATACAAAGTGCCATTGGTGTGAGCAAAACTATATTAATCATATCGATTTAGTCAATGTTACCATCATAGTAAACATGATTTAAAGTCATTGAGCTGCCATATCAGTTGATTTATAATGGGAAGATGTACCCAAATACATTAAAATTAATAAAACAATCAACAAGAATGTATTGAGAACGACCGTTGAACATTATAACTACAGAACAAAATATAACTACAGAACATTGACTGATTGACCTTCCCCCAACCTCATGATGTGAGACACTACTTGATAGTTAATGGACTTTGTTTGTGGTTTTCCTGCAAGGAAGTTTCAAACCGTTCTCTAAGTCACAGACACCATAATCCTAGTAGTTTGTGAGAGTCATTTACTATTGTCGGAACTAGAAGCACAAGTAATTTCGCTACACTCGCTTTAACATCTGCTAACTATGTGTATGTGACAAATAAAATTTGATTTGAGTCAGAAGATCTCTGAAAATGGTATTGTTCATCCCTGATATCATCTGTTTTTGGTCATCCTCCTTGTCTGTGAGTTATTCCTCCATTCCAAGTTCTTGTGCTGTGGTAAGTTGATGTCTCATTTTATCAATCCATTCTACTTTGATTTGAATGTTATTTTTTTGCCTAGAGGAGTATTGCCATTACTACTAAATAAGTTCAATTGAAATAAGATGTCTGATCTGAAGTAATAATGTCATGAGCTTGTGTTACTAACATTATGTTACTATAGAACTGTGACTCATGCCAATCTATACTGGTTTTTGCAATTTCTAGATACCTTCCAATTCATCAAAGCACAAGGTCAGTATATCATCATGGTCAAATAACTTGACATGGTCAAACAACTCAAGCATAGTTTGGGTAACTCTTTTTTAAATCTGGCAAACAGAAACTAGAGGCCATGAGTAATTGGTCAAAAAGATTGGCCTATAGGTGGAGCTGTTATAAGAAGACTCACTTAAACCCTCATATCCGCTGCCCCGTTTGACCTAGAGCACGAGTGTCAAATATACAGCTGGTTTGAGTGAGGAAAAACAAACTCAATATTCGGAAAGTATTCTAAAAACCAGTTTTTCCTTTGTCAATATTGGGGTAATTGTGTGTAAATTCAATTTTAGAATAACAAAATATGGAAAAAGTAAAGGGGTCTGAAATACTTTCCGATTTCATTGTACTTTAAAATGACTAAAATCAAATCTAAACTTTAGAAACAGTAATAATCCTACATTCATACGGTTTCTTGACTGTCTAGAATGCTTATAATCACCAAAATGAAAACTAGACAGTCAGGAAGCTTACATTTTTTAAATTGATGGATGGAGGACTATTTAGGGACATTTTACAGGGCAAGGAAATATAAACAATTGTCAGCGGGTTCCTCTGGACCTCGTTTATGACCGAATGCAGCTCCCGGGGAAACATTTGTTTAATATCCCTGACCTAGATATTTGAAACTTTGTATGTAGGTGTCTGTCCTCAGGCTGAACATATTTGCCTCAATGACATGGTCAATCAAACAGTTTTAGAAACTTGAGTGTTTTCTATCCAATACTACTAACAATATGCATATATTAGCATCTGGGACAGAGTAGCAGGCAGTTTACTCTGGGCACACTTTTCATACAAAAGTGAAAATGCTGCCCCGAAGGGTTAACACTTGAGCCCTCATAAAGAATAACCACAAGGGGCCCACAAAGTTGTCCTAAATAACCACGTTGGCGTGGTTGCCATGTTGGGCTTCATAAGTTGTCCTCGCGGGCAAATTGAGGACTTACTTGCATTGTAACCCATTTGGGTAAACACCTGGGACCCAAGTCCCCAATTTTCCCGCTAGGGCAATAAGTAGGCTGTAAATGTTGGTTGCAAATGGGCTGTCCACCTAAAACCAAACTGGTTTTATTCTCAGTCTCCCCAGATGTTGCTGCCCAAGCTGCTTTCCTAAGAGATGACAAAATCATAGTTTTCTTTAAAATAAAAAGTGTATTTATATCACATCAAATGCATTGTAGGAACTTCAATTAGAGGGATAGTTCAACACATTTACAAATTGGTTTCCTTACCCTGTAAGCAGGTATGACAAGGTATGACAACAATCCATGCTTTGCTTTATTTACCTGGCTACTATTTCCAAATGCTAACTTTTTACAATTTGTAAATAAATGATACAAACTTTAGCATTTTTCGCACTTCATATGTCTAAATCATCTTAAATCAATAATACAGTATGTACAATGTGTAATTTCAAAGGTCTAAAGTGTAACTGCCTGTTTCTTTTATCTAGTCTGATATATACCACATATACAGCTCAATCCCCGACATACCACTAACCTCAGCCTACAGCCTACTGATGTAGTTTTGAAACCACAACTATGACTTTCTCTACAGTGCCATGAAAAAGTATTTGACCCCTTTCTGATTTTCTCTATTTTTGTATATTGTTGATGCTGAATGTTATCAGATCTTCAACCAAAACCTAATATTAGATAAAGGGAACCTGAGTTTACAAATAACAAAAAAAGAAATATACTTATTTTATTTATTCAATGAACAAAGATATGTAACACACAATTCCCTGTGTGAAAAATGAATTTTCCCTTATACTCAATAACTGGTTTATGCCACCTTAAACTGCAAAGCCTGCAACCAAACGCTTCCTTGGTTTTCGTCAGACATAATGGGACACATCTCGTCCAAAAAGTTGACTCAGGTTTGCCAAAAAGCACCTGGAAGTACCTGGATGATACTACAAGCCTCTTGGGAGAATGTTCTATGGACATATGAGTTTAAGTATAACTTTTTGGATAACATGGGTCCCGTTATGCCTGGCGAAATCCAAACACTGCATTCCACAGTAAGAACCTATATTAACAACGGTCAAGCGTGATGGTGGAAGTGTGATGGCTTGGGAATGCTTTGCTGCCTCAGGACCTGGGTGACTTGTCTTTTAATATAGAAGGAACCATGAATTCTGCTCTGTAGCAGAGAATTCTACAGGAAAATGTCAGGCCATCAGTCTGTGAGCTGAAGCTAAAGCACAAGCTGGGTCATGCAGCAAGATCTAAAACACACAAACAAGTGAAAATGGCTAAAAAGCAACAAATGGGAAGTTTTGGAATGGCCCTAGTCAGAGTCCAGACCTAATTCCAATTGAGATGTTGTGTCAGGACTTGAAACGAGCAGCTCATGCTTGAAAGCCCACAAATGTCACTGTGTTAAAGCAGTTCTGCATGGAAGTGTGGGACAAAAACCTCCACGGCGATGTGAGAGACTGATCTACAACTACAGGAACCGTTTGGTTTGAGTCATTGGAGCTAGAGGTGGCACAAACAGTTATTGAGTGAAAGGGGGCAATTACTTTTTCCCACAGGGACATTGTGTGTTGCATAACTTTGTTTCTGAAATAAATTAAATATGTAATTATGTTATTTGTTCACTCAGGTCCCCTTTATCTATGAGGTTTTTGTTGAAGATCCGATAACATTCAGTATTAAAAAAATATGCAAAAGTAGAAAAAATTTAAAAGGGGAAAATACCTTTTCACAGCATTAGCTACTGATGGCCAAATGTCCTGTGTCTGCATACCCTTCGAGCCTCTCACAAGATGTTGTATGTAGAGAATGGCTACAGTATTATCACTGCTCTCTAATTATCACCTGGCTCAATGATTGTATTTTATACTTATTTCATGTTTTACTAGTTCATGTTTTTGTGTAAGATCATAATGATAAACCGTAAGGGCTAAATACAGTAGTTTTTTATTCATTTGTTTAGCTAATTCCATTAGGGTAACTGTTTAATCAACACCCACATAAATTGTTAACTGTTGAAGTTAAGTAAAGAATTGGAGCTGAAAGACAGATGATAGAAAATATTGATTTGTGTTTATTTAGACAGTAGCAGCATCCTCAAACGAGGGGGTTTGGGATCGGGGTAAGCATTATAGGTTACAATAAACATTTAAAACATGCAAATGTTCATATTTTCAGTTTACAGCCAGAGCTCTGAACTTTATTCCTTTCACGTGAATTAAATGTATTTTTTTTATCCTTCACATGCATATTTTGAATCTGTTTAAGATGTTCTCCGCTGTAAAATTTAAAACAGGCAGAATAAATTGACTTCAACCATCCGCTCTTCTCTAAAATCGTACAATCGCGTCTCTATACCATCTTTTTTTTTTTTTACAGTTTATTTTCAATTGTATAGCACTCTTTTTTTTAAAAGGTGGATTTTTTGGGGGTATTTTAATTCATATAACTACCTTGACGTTACTCTTGTTATTTTCTACAGTGCATGTACAGTACACAGGGATATTGGTTTCTTTGCTCTGGCATCCACAGAGGGGTCTGTAAATGTGCTCAGGATCTCATCATTGCTGTCACAGTGCTTTCTCATCCTTTTTGTGATCCAGAGCCAAGCTGTGAAACCTTTTGTTAATTCTGCATTTCCCTCCCCCACCCATTGACATGGTCAAATAACTCAAGCATAGATTAATCATGTATTTCTAAATTTTTCACATGGAAACTAAGAGTAACTTTGTCAAAAATAATGCCACTGATTGGCCTATAGGTGGCACTGTTATACATACAAGCAGTCTAACTTAAACCTTCATATCTGCTGCCCCGTTTTACCTAGTGACGGGAAACTTTGTATGTAGGTATCTTTCCTCATGGTGCACACATTTTCTTCAAGGACTCATTAGGTCTGTTTGGATAGATTTTCCTCCATCTTGGACATTTTGGAAAATGTTTGAAAACGTTATTCTCATGAACCATACATAGGTCCAAATAAAACTAAATTCAGTGTGAAGGCCTATGGAACATCATTCAAGTTAGGGTAATTGATAAATCTTGAAATCAGATTGTATGTGTCCATATAAATCCTTTGTAAATCCACTTTCTATCAACGTCAAACATTTTACGGTCATCAAAGACATTACGTGATGAGCCAGAGGGACTTGTCAACGACTGTCAGAAGCCAGGGTTGGAAGGCTAGGTCCATGCCTATCGAGGTAGGCACCAAGGGTTTTGCTGGGCAATCAATCCCTCTACAGAGCCTGCAGTGCAATTGGCATCAAGGGAGTGAAGAGGAAAAGAGACATCAGCAGCACAATGTCACAATGCGTAATGCTACCTGGAGATAAGTCAGGATCTGATCAACCTTGGTTTGGGTCTCCTCTCCTCTCCTCTCCTGACCCGAAACACCCTATGACTCCAGGTTACATCACTGATTATGTGTCCAGGAGCATCAAAATATGTATTCATTTGATTTTAAAAAACAAGGAAATTATTAACAATTCCCTGTTATTTATCTGCCGTGATTGGTTTTGATGCTTCTGCTGAGGAGGCCTAGCTAGCTAGCTACAGTACTCCTTCTAGGTTTGGGATCTCATGGGGGCTTCAGGTGCCAGCGGGTTTGAATTTAAAACTAGATCCGTGTTTAGCTATTCCTTGCTAGTTAGTGAGTTATTTGCCCAGTTATAGCAGATTGTTGGTCAGCAAACAGTTTTCTTTTGGTCATGAAAGTCGAGGGGGCTGCTGCTCAAGGAGAGAGAGACAATGCAGTAGCAGGTAGGCTAGCCTATAGAATAAATAATAAAAAATAGATAGCCAATTCAAAACATCATGTAGCATAGTCTGGCTACTTACATTGGTGTTTAACTACTCTGAACAAAAACATAAAGGCAATATGTATAAAGTATTGGTCCCATGTTTCATGAGCTGAAATAAAAATATCCCAGAAACTTTCCATACACACGAAAAGCTTCATTCTCTCAAATTGTGTACATCCCTGTTACATTTCTCATTTGCTAATATAATCCATCCACCTGACAGGTGTGGCGTATCAAGAAGTTGATTAAACAGTATGATCATTACACAGCTGCACCTTGTACTGGGACAATAAAAGGTCACTCTAAAATGTGCAGTTTTGTCACACAACACAATGACACGGATGTCTAAAGTTGAGGGAGTGTGCAATTGTCATGCTGACTGCAAGATGGTCTGTCCACACGAGCTGTTTACGGAGAATTTAACATTAATTTCTCTGTTTTAGAGAATTTAGCGGTATGTCCAACTGACCTTTAATAACGCAGACCACATGTATTGCATTGTGTGGTTGAGCGGTCTGCTAATGTCAGCATTGTGAACAGAGTGCCCCATGGTGGCGCTGGGTATGGTAGGCATAAGCTACGGACAACGAACAAAATTGCATTTTTATCAATGGCAATTTGAATACACAGGATCAACTTGTACGACAGTATGTTCCAGTTCCGGCCAATATCCAGCAACTTCGCACAGCCATTGAAGAGGAGTGGGTCAACATTCCACAGGCCACAATCAACAGCCTGATCAACTATCTATGAAGATGTGTCACGCTGCATGAGGGAAATGGTGCTTGCACCATAGTGACAGGTTTTCTGATCCATGCCCCTACCTTTTTTTAAGGAGTCTGTGACCATAGAAATCCATAGATTATGTCTTAATAAATGTATTTCAGATGACTGATTTCCTTATATGAACTGTAACTCAGTAAAATAATTGTTGCATGTTGTGTTTATATTTTTGTTCAGTATATTTCGCCATTAGCAGCATGTATTATTGTCATGTCCTATGTTCTGTCCCTGTTTTGCTGTATGCTCTCACTCTCTCTCCCTACTTTGTACGCCGAGTGAAGGGAGAGACTCATTCTGAAAGTGCAAGCACATGACAGTTGGGCAAGATTTGAAAATGTAATCACAGCTAAAACACCGTTTTTAAAACAACTATTGTTACTGTTTTAAAGAGAGGGGAGACTCAGCTTTTGGTGAGTTTAAATACTATATTTAAAACATTCAATGTCATGTCAGATGTCTTCTTTCGTTGGCCTAGTCTTGTTAAATGTTTTTAAAATATAACGTGGGGTATATGGGGCAAACAGAAAGGGAATTCCAGACTGCATAGCTCAAAGTAGGGGGTTCTATGAATTCAGTAGGTCACAAAGCATTTCATGCACTCTACCTTATGAATTGTGTTGTTAATAAAGATACTTGTTTTCTATATCTGTGAGTTTTCGTGTCCTAACCTCGCTGGACCATACTAGTCAAACAAAGATGGTGACTGCGTCACACTACTTTGCTCAATCCAGTAACTGCCCCACCTATCGTGTGGTCTTGCGAGCATTATTATATATATTTATATGTCAGACCATGTGGACACAAACTTAGGCACAGGTGCGGCCCAGATGGTAGCCCCCGTCCCACATAATGGTCAGCCACTTCCCCCCAACATGCAGTCGGTGCGCCCTGTCTTTATGCCAGAAACATTTACCAGTATGGGGCTGGAATGGTCTGTTTGGGCTGGACAGTTTGAAATGGCTGCCAAGGTAAACAATTGGAGTGGGCTCAAGTTAAAATGTGTCTCTTTAACTATCAGGGTGGGCCCGAGACATTAACAGCGGTCTCTCCGTTGAGGATAGAAGTGACTACACAGTTGAAAAATGCTATCGTGAAGCGTTTAGACCCTTGTGACAGTCACAATGGGAACTGTGCTAACTTCCTGGCTAGGAGGAGGCTGCATAACGAAACAGCCCGTGAATTTGCCAATGCTCTATGTCGGTTAATGGAGAAAGCGTACCTGACTGCAGATGCCACTACTCTGGATATGTTTACACATGATCATTTTATTGATTATGTATGTAGTGGGGACTGGCGAGTCAGTCTTCGTTCTGCTAGGCCCGCTTACTAGGGAACATGGCGGGTTTGCTTATGACCGAGGGAACAGAGGCTAATTCTGCTAGGAATGTGGATGTAACCGTCGTACACAAAGAAACTGCCGCTACCTGCCGTAAAACTAGATCAGGTGTGCACGGCAGGCCAAATTCTCAACCCCCCTCCTCCTTCTAGACTGGCCTCTCCATGTGACAAGAACACTTCCGGGGTGTACATCAATGTTAAACTAAGTGGGTGGGACTATCGTCTACCAGTTGATACCGGGGCTCAAAGCTTCAATTGTTTCCATAGCTAAAAAAAACTAATGGAGACACTGAGTTGATGGGTTACCAGGGCTTAGTTGCTGTAGCGATTGGGGAGAATTGAGATCCTGGGCTCTTGGCAGACCATTTGTCAATTTGAGTCTTTAGCTGTAGTTTACTGAATTCTTATGGTGGATATCCTGCCCTAAGACATTTTCCTTGGCACTGACATTCTAGCTACATTTGGTGATGTGATTGATATGGGGGAAGATAAAACCGACTGGGAAAGAAGCTACCTCTCTTGTTCTATGATGCTAACAAACCCAAACTTGTTACTGTTCACTATGATATAGTAGTCTCACCCCGCTGCAAAGTAATTATCCTGTGGGCAGTTGAAGGTCTTCCCAAGAAGTACACCAAAGGCATGCTGGTACCCTCTTCCTCTTTGCTCAACCATTGTGATGTCAAGGTGGCTCACGTCGTGTGTCCAGTTGATCAGGGGGTTATGCCAGTACGTGTAATTAATATGACTGATGAGAACCAGATGTCAAATTGCCACTCTGTTCACTGAGGTGGAGGTAGATAGTGAAACAGTGGGCTTCGAAACGCGGAGTAAAGAGGGCATCACCACTTCCTGGTCTGTAAACACCATTGTGGCACATTTTGGTTTGGAAACGAGAGGTTTTGAATTCGCCGAACTTCTGTTTCTGTTTTTAGTACAGGAGATACAGATCTAGGGCAAACTCACCTTACGATGCATCAGATAGATACCGGTAACGCAAAACCCATTCAAATGGCCCTGCGCAGAATCCCCCTCCAACTGCAACAGGAAGCCGTAGACCACGTTTAGCAGATGCTAAAAGCATGGCATCATCCGCCCCTGGACAGCCCCTGTCGTTCTGGTAAAAAAAAAAAGACTCAATGATGTCACTGAGAAAGATTCTTACCTGCTCCAGAGAATTGACATTGCTCTTGACAGTTTAACAAGGCTCGCTGGTTCTCCACCCTCGAGACAGTCGGGTTGGACCCTTTGGTCAGATCAAAAACGATGTTTCCTACCAGACGGAGCTTGTTTGAACTCAACGTTTTACATTTTGGTTTATGCAATGCACCAAGTACCTTCCAGAGATTGATGGATGTAGTCCTAGCAGATTCACAGTAGACTACCCGTTTAGTTAATTTGGATGACATTATTGTGTCCAGTCGTACCGTTCAAGAACATCGCCTCCATTTGGATGAAGTTCTTTCCAAGCTGCGCCAGGTCAATCTTGCCCCTATCTGCATCAGCTTACTGAGAAAGTAAGACAGTTTCAAATGGCGGGAAAACTGCCAGCGGGCACAATAATGGGCATTCAGGCAGTTGAAAGTTAGCCTCACTACTGCATCAGTCGTGTCCTACCCAGATCCTAAAAAGGCCTTTATCCTAGGAACCGATGATAACAATGAAGGAATTGGAGCTGTACCATACCAAGGAAGGAAGGATTGGAGTGTATGGTAGCATATGCTAGTCAAGTTCTGACAAAGCAACAATGCAAGTATGCTACAATGAAGGAGGAGCTGTTGGGTATGGTTGCTTTCAGAAGATACTATAAAGATACTATATACTATCTCCTCTAGCTTAAAAGAAGTATAGGGGACAAGCGCTGGGAGGTAGCGTAATCAAGCCTTAATATTATGTGCCAGTATGGGATCAGCTTCAGGTGCAAGGGCTGAGTTTAGTGCATGTCCCCTTGCCTAATTCTGATGCCATTTGTAATACACAAGTGGTCCTCTGCAAAGCTGTGGCGCCTCCAGTTTTGGACATGCTACATAGCACAACAACAGGGGATCATTTAGGAGAGCTACAGGGGAAAGACAAAGATCGTTTTGACTGGCCGGGGAGTTTGACAATGTCGCAAAATTATGTAAGGAGTGTGTGGACTGCACGTCCCGTAAAGCCCAAGGGCGGCCGCCCTGTGCACCCCTAAACATGTCTGTCACCTCTTGGCCGTGTAAACGTATAGATGTCTTGGCTCCCCTCACTAAAACCGCCAATGGGAAAAGTACATCCTGGTAGACTGAGATTATATCTCAAAATGGACAGAGGAGTTTGTGGATGTGTTGAACATCCACAAATCTCAAACCTCTGCTTATCATCCCCGGTCAGATGGGTTGCTCGCGCACATCTAGCACACAAGAGAGGTCATCTGACCTCCAGCATCCACGAGAGGGGTAGTCTTCAGCAATGGGAGGGAGGTCAACGGGAGCCCAACGTTCTCGGGGAGCACGAGCTGTGCGAGACTAGAAGCCACTAGCGTGGTCCAAAGTTACCACATGGCTTCGGAGTGACTCAGGGACAAGCTTTTCCATCCAGGGGAAAAGGGGACAGTGGGTTGAACTGGGATGTTCTTCTACCATATGTCATGATGGTCTAACGTAGTAGAGTTCATGCAAGTACCGGTTTCAAACCCATTCAAAGTGCTGTTTAGTTAAAACATTGTGACATTCCCGTAGTAAACGGGATATTTTGTCAGGACAAGATGCTAGAATATGCATATAATTGACAGATTAGGACAGAAAACTCTAAAGTTTCCAAAACTCAAAAAATATTGTCTGTGAGTATAACAGAACTGATATTGCAGGCGAAAGCCTGAGAAAAATCCAATCAGGAAGTGCCTCATGTTTTGAAAAGCGCTGCGTTCCAGTATTTTACACGAGACGCACTCTGGGAGCCATCATGTGACCAGTATTGTCCCGGTGTATATATTATCGAATAGATATTTGAAAAACACCTTGAGGACTGATTATAAAGCAACGTTTGCCATGTTTGTCAATATTATGGAGCTAATTTGGAATATTTTTCGGCATTTTCGTGACTGCAATTTCCGGGCGATTTCTCAGCAAAACGTGAAGAACAAACGGAGCTATTTCGCCTACAAAAATAATATTTTTGGGAAAAAAGGAACATTGGCTATCTAACTGGGAGTCTCGTGAGTGAAAACATCCAAAGCTCAAAGGTAAAACAATTTAATTTGATTGCTTTTCTGATTTCCGTGACCAAGTTACCTGCTGCTAGCTGGACAAAATGCTATGCTAGGCTATCGATAAACTTACACAAATGCTTGTCTAGCTTTGGCTGTAAAGCATATTTTGAAAATCTGAGATGACAGGGTGATTAACAAAAGGCTAAGCTGTGTCTCTATATTTCACTTGTGATTTTCATGAATAGGAATATTTTCTAGGAATATTTATGTCCGTTGCGTTATCCTACTTAGTGTCAGTCGATGATTACGCTCCCTCATGCGGGATGGGGAGTCACTAGAGGTTAAGAAATTGTTCTTCTCGTCAATATGATGCTTGACATAGATCACAGGAACGTTTTTACATCTGTCAGTGAATATGTATTATGGTTGGATGACACTTTGTCAACATTAGTGCGGTCAGTGAAAAGACACCAAGCTAGTGCCTCCAGTCAGCAGAAGGCTAGCTTTGATTTTCGGGCCAATTATCTATATTAATCTGTGGGTAAATTGGTTTGGGTTCGAAATAAGGCTAAGAAGTGGTGGGTATGTCCTAAGTTTCAGAGGTGCTTACTGTAGCCGATGTGAAATTCCTAGCTAGTGGTGGTGCACGCTAGTGGCGTTTCAAATCGGTGACGTCACTTGCTCTGAGACCTTGAAGTAATGGTTCCCCTTGCTCTGCAAGGGCCCGCGGCTTTTGTGGAGCGATGGGTAAACGATGCTTCGAGGGTGACTGTTGAGGTGTGCAGAGCATCCCTGGTTCGCGCCCAGGTCAGGGCGAGGGGGACAGACGTAAAGTCTATACTGTTACACTACAAACACCCTTTCCAAGTGGTAGAGCAGGTTTTAGATGTCCTGTGTCGTATAGAATTGGCGGAGAGAGGTCCTGAAACTATCGTGCATTTCAAACAACTCAACCCCTTTGTTCCTTGTTCATTTGCAGACACTCCAGTACGACCCGGCTGGGTGGGAGAGAGAGAGATTTCCTGCCCAACCTCGCAGGCCATCCCGCCGACTGGAGGTCAACCCAATTGGGTTATCACAGGGCGGGGTTCCATTCTGCTGTGTGAGAGAGGCTGTTCTGCATCAAGGACTGATAGCTGTATCTAGCACACGATAGGGGTCATCCAGCATCTACGAGACGGTACTTCCAGCATTCTTCAGGAACGGGAAGCACCAGCCGTATCTCTTTCAGTGGGAGGAAGGTCAACGGGAGCCCAACAATCTCATTGAGCATGACTGGCAGCCACCAGCGTAGTCCAAAGTTACCACATGGCTTTGGAACAACTCAGGGATGGTCTTTTCCACCCAGGATGGGGATAGTGTGATGAAGCTGTAGGACAGCTTGTAAGGGAAGATATCACTAAATCATGAACTAATTGCTCACACCTGTGCCTGCTTACAAGACTCTGACCAGAACTCTGAGACACTGACATAAGGCAGAGCCAAGAGTGCAGGCAGGTCTTGGCAGGGGAGCTGTGCTTTGATGAACGCTGGACTTGCAGATACTTGCAAAGTCTACATTGCACTCACCTTAACAGAGGGAGGTTTTGGCCAGTTCTCCTTAACCGTTCGGACAAGAAAGAAAAAAAGAAAAGGAAAAAAATCTTTCTTTCTTGTCTGAAGGACAAGTTTCAGAAAAAGTTCATGTCAAGCCCTGCAGATAATTCCACCATGGGTAACTGGCTATAAGAACTGTGCCGATAGACAAGGGGCAATGAAATGTGGTATGTAAACCTTAAGTATATCCTTAGTAGCTGTGTGAATATAAAGTCACTGCAACCTTAGATGGCTGCACCAGACCAAATGGTGGCACTATAGATCTCATCGTCACCAGTGCCACAATATTATACTGTATTAGAGCAATAATTATTGATCAAGTGGACTTTGTCTCATGCAATAAATTATGTCAAATATTGTGTTTAGTATATCTGTACAATCACATATCGTTGCCCGTGTTATGTTGTCTGAACGTAGGGAAAAGTGGATCTTTTATTCTGTAAAATCCTGCCTTGCCGCTTGCACAGTCAGCGTATTACAGCTGTGAGAGTGTATTGAAGTATTTTGGAACGCTAATGTGGAGTGAACCAACAGATTTAAATCAACATGGTAATGCTTTCACTGACTGTACATAAAGGAAGATAGTTCCTACATCACATCATTTGTTATCCAACTGATCTTTTGTCCTTTCTGTCATCTTGTGAAACCCGTTCATTGCTGCTCTCAGGTATATTTTTTTCGGTCTAATGTCCATATTGTTTTCCCCTTTGAATATTGTTCTGTTTCTCTTGAACAATGTCTAATTTGTCATTTCTCTGCTGGTCAGGGAGATTGATTTACAATTGGTCCATCTCTCTGTTGGTAATAAGTAACTCAGTTGTGAGCAAGTTCTTGTTGGCGAGGCTCCCTGTGCGTTGTCAGCATTTGATGGTGCGCCAGTCTATCAATCTCTCCAGTGTTAGGTCCAGTGTTGGGTCAAGGAAGGTGGGCCTCGACGGCGGTGTGGTCACCTGCTAATGAGAGTGGCCAGTAGGGGGAGCAGTGCTGCTGTAAGGGGGGCAGAGAGGCCTGCTGTTCCTCCACACTCCATGGCATTCTCCTGCATCAGACACAGGAGTTTCAGACCATAGAAATGAATTAATACATACAATACATTGTTTAGACAATATACAGATGGTCACATATGCTTAATTTCATGATATTAAACACTCAAAGAGGCATTCATGTACTTTCCGTGTATCTACACACTGCGTACCTCAGGGTGAAAAGGATGACACGTTTCTGGCCGCTTTCTGTCTTTCTGAAACTTCAGCCTATCACATTTCAGAGACTCATTGTGTGCAGAGGGGTTAAAGGATAGAAATACTGATGATGAACCACACCACACACATTTAACTGATAGTGTGGTGACTGTTTCTGCAACATCATTCTAGCATGATGAGAAAACCAAACCGTAATGCATGCTTCATAAATAGCTACATGTATGAGAAATGTATTAATACCTCTGACAATGAAGCTTATGCACATTCTCAGAACACTAAAGTCTAAGTTCAGAGTTCACTTACAAAACATTTATATTAAAAAAATACTCCAAAGCTTTGTACTAACAATACTACACTCCAACACCTCAAACTTATTGAGGGTTAGTAAAGGATATACATGATCTCGATGGGATCCATGGAAACCAGGGGGGCAGAGCTGCAGTCACACTTGTTGTCCACGACGACCATGAAGAGATTACTGCTGGGAATCTGCTGAATTACAAACGATCTGAGGAGTAAGATAGAGAAAGAGAGATTTGAGTGGATGCTTTTAACATAAGGCTAGGTCCCTATTTTCTCCACTTCCTGTCTGACTGATGTGCCCATGTTAAACTGCCTGTTGTTCAGGCCCTGAAACCAGAATACGCATATAATTGTACCATTGATAAGAAGACACTTTGACGTTTGTAGAAAAGTTAAAATAATGACAATAGACATGGTTGGGGGGGGGGCATGCTCTTACAATGGAATGTAGGGAAATAATTACATCTAGCTCCCATTATGCAATTCCTATGGCTTCCACTGGGTGTCAGTAGTCTTTGTTTCAGACTTTCTTCTAAAACGAGTAAGAAAAATTAGTTTTACTACAGGGACACCGACTTGGAAATTTGTGTATGCGCACGATGACACGCACATGCTAATATCGTTTTCGTATTGAACATAATTCTTTCCGTATGAAATATTATAGCTTAATTACATTTGATGGCATCTTTGAATCGAAACATTTTGACTTGTTGAAACAAAGTTTAGGGGTAGATTTTCAGATTCCTATCTTGGCATGTTGAACGAGTGGATTACTCAAATCGATGGCGGAAACAAAAGACTTCTTGGGATATAAAGAAGGATTTTAATCTAACAAAACGACACTAGATGTTATAGCTGGGGACCTTTTGGATGACAAATCAGGGTAAGATTTTCAGAAAGTATGTGAATATTTCATTTGTGAATTTATGAAACCTGTGCCGGTGGAGAAATATTTGGATGTGGGGCGCAGTCCTCAAACAATCATATGACATGCTTTCGCTGTAAAGCCTACTGTAAATCAGACACTGCAGTTAGATTAACAAGTATTTAAGCTTTCAACCGATATAAGACGCTTGTGTTTACCTAAATGTTTAATATCCATAATTGTTATGATTATTTATTTGAATTGCGCGTCCTCCAGTTTCACCGGAAGTTGCGCTAGCTAAATGCCTATCCCAGAACTAACGCATGAAATTACCCTGTATTGTATATACACCTTCAACACACAGGCTAAGTGAGTTTATCGGTGCCTAATACAGAGATAAGGTAACTGTGTTACAAGTACCTGGCACACCCCTCACAGTCGATGTTTCCCGTGGTCTCTTTGATGGTACGCTCAGAGACGAATGCAGGGTACTCCGTGTCACATGGCACCATCATGGTCTTTCCCCTCGACCGTTGGGCTGGAAATGGGACATGTAAAATCTTAACATAATAAAAACACGAAAGACACACACCTCAAGGTATATTCTTGCACACACTGACCTTTGACTGAGAGATCAACATGCCACCAGCTGTAAAGGTTGAACTCCAGCAGGAAACTGAGGAAAACAAACATACATTGATATAATAATACAATAATATGTACTGTGGTTGATAATCAGTGCATCTCATTATTTTATCGTATCAAGGTGATTATTTTATTGTTCTCACATGACAAGTTTGGTCAGGAGCCATTTCACGATGGAGAAGGGCTGGGAGAGAAGAAATTAAATAAATAGCATTGAGGGGATGTATGTAAGTCTGATGAGTAGTTTAGGGACAGTATGTACATGTGATATTTAGGGAGAGTCCTTACATGTGACAATATTTAGGGACAGTACTTACATGTGATAGAGAGCGTGCGCTGTCACTGCTGCCAGCATACACTCTACAGAGAGCCTGGTAGTCATACAGAGTGATCCTAGAGAGAGGAGAAAATAGACCATTCATTGTTGTGTGTGTGTGTGTGTGTGTGTGTGTGTGTGTGTGTGTGTGTGTGTGTGTGTGTGTGTGTGTGTGACTAACATGATTCATCCTCTAACCTTTTGAAGGAGCCCATGAGAAGCAGCTTGTTCATAACAGCACTCTCCACCTCTCCAAAGAACAGCCCCGTCTGAGGAAGATGTTTATTTAAAGGCAAATACTAAGAACCAGGGGAGCGACAGGACACACACACATCTAGTATATAATTTATGGTACCTGAGAGTAGTCCTCTGTGACCAGAATAAATCCGTTGTTGTCAATAAGGTAACACTTGATGTCCTGTTAGAAATAAAGGAACATTAATTCAGATCTTTAAGGCATGACGTCATTTAATAATTAAATACTGAGAGGAAACAGAAAGGTGCCAGACAGTAAGTAGAACATCTGAGACATGGACCACATGCTAAGAAACAGGAAGTAGCACGAGCGAGTGACAGACAGCTACTGTCTGGTCTTACCTCATTATCACAGCTAATGGTGCACTTCCCATCCAGAGCAGCACACTGGATCAAATCAATAAGATTAATAAATGATTAGAATAATCCATAAAGCATGTCTCACAGCACTGGATATTGTGTGTGTGTGTCTACCTGTCTACTAGCGGTCCAGAACTTCCTTTGAAAGAAATCCAGCTTCATCTGAATCCCAACGGCTATAGTGGGTTTTAACAAAAACAAACAGAACAGTCAGCACACTGTACATCTAGAAGAGGATTTAGAGTTTCTTCATATGTCTTCAAAGGGTTTTTATATAGTTTAAAACATTACAGTTACAAGCTGACATAGAGGTACAGTAGCCCTCTATGTCAGGGAGAAGTTAGGGTCTTTTTCAGGGAGCTTACAGGCAACAATAGGTGACTTCCTGTCATCCAGCAGTTGTATGGCAGTGCTGGCCAAAACCACACTCTTATTCTCATTTCCTGGCGTAAAACAGGAACACAGAAGCACAGATAAGCCTCAATCAACAAATGTTGTGTAAATGGAAAATTCCTACTATTTCAAAAGAATATATAAAATACACTATATATTCCATTCCACCCTCAGCACCTCAGCATAATCACAGCTGGAAAACCAAGTCAGAAACAAAAGGGAATACTCCTTTTCTAGCCTAAAGATGGCGCCATACCCACAGCAATAGCAAACCACAGTACTCCACTCAGTGATGGAATCCCATCAGTAGCCTACAACCAGGATGTTTGAAGTGATTCTGATAGAGTGATGTGTTCTTATGAAAAATAAACAGTTCTGGTACTAGCACTACAGAACCTCTGGGGACAGGGATTGTTGGAGGAGGTTATAGTATTAAACGGGGGAGGTGATAGTAAAGTAGGGATATTTTACAGACTAAGGGATGAGAGCAGTTAGAGGAAGGTAGAGGCTGGTAGACAACAGGGAACAGTGTGATCCTGATCCCCTCTTTCCCTCAGTGGGAAGAAAGTGGGGCACATTAAAACAAAAATAATAATAAAAAAAATGACAGACAGCAGTGAGAGATGAGCTGTACAACACAACCCAGCTTCTCTAATATACAGTAGCTCACTCTCCCTAACTTGTAATTGAGTGTCATCTGTAGCCCTTTTCCCCACACCCCACTCAATAGATCTCTTTAGTTAACCATGTGTACTGTATCTCTGATAGGTTACCATGACGATTCACTGTATCTGTGTCTCTGATAAAGGGTGTAGTTTGCCTCTCTGTGTGAACTATGGTAAAAATAAATATTTAAATCCACATTTTCCAAAAGTCACTCCCTAGTCCCATACTCTGTAGTTGTCGCCATGCAAGATCTGAGACAGCGTGATCTCAGCTGGCAACGAACCTTTGGCTTGAGGGTGTGTGAGGGCTCAGACGGGTCAAGTGGTCCGACTGCGCCCTCTGCTGGAGGTGGGCTGCAGCACAGCCACTACTGATGTGCTCACCTGGGGACAATTGACTGAGTATTGTTTGTGCTCTCTAAAGGCCTGACTGAAGGGGCAGAGGGGGAGAGTGATGATGAGCCAGAGACTATGGTGAATTCCAGGACAGTAGGATGTCCTGTTAATGGTTTGGCTCAAGCTGTTGGATTGGCGTTTGGTACCAACTGTTAGTTTTTACGGTCCCGGGGAGAGTTGAAAGAACACAGAATTACAGTTTCCTTTTTTTGTTGAAGTCACGTCTCTACGTCTCATTTCGTGCTGTCCCGCCTAGGATTTTGTCAGTGAAAATGTACGGCCTTTCACAGGTGACATGGTGTGAATTCGGTAAACTCTGGAAAAGTTGGATTTAAACGTTTATTTTCACAGAGTGGATAGTCCGTAAAAACTGGTAGGGCATTCCGGGTTATAGATTTGCCTTCGGTGACAGGAAAAGTTGATCGGAAATAGATAAACATTTACCAGGCTTCTGGTTTTCGGGGTTCACGATGTCGCCTTCAGCTACGGGAGACCAGATTAATGTGTGCATGTCTCCCAGAGTGACGAGGCTAACTACACCCTATATCAGTGACACAAATACAATGAATCTTGTATTTGCTGAATGTCTACGGTAACCCAGAAATACAGTAGACAGGGTTAACTAAAGAGATCTATTGAGTGGGGTGTGGGGGAAAATAGGCTACAGATGACACTCAATTACAAATAAGGGAGAGTGAGCTACTGTATATTAGAGAAACTAAGTATAAGTAAGTAGTAAGTAAAATGAAGTTGTATTTCAAAGACAACATAATTGAAATACAGTGCAAGTAAATGATGGTGTAGTAGTGAAGGTGTGTTTAAGGTGAGGGGATTCTGGACATAGAGTAAAGGTACGTTTTGTGTAAGTGTCTCCATACCTCCAAAGGGGATCGAGTAGACAAAGGTGCCGGGAACCTGCTCTGCTGCTCTCTTGTACCACAGAGGGAAGTGGTCAGCGTTGAAGACCCCCTCCTTATCCTCTGCCGTCAGGAAGTCTCTGAGACAGGAGGACATGAAGGAGTCAGAGGAGAGACTACAAGTCACTGGTACATTGCTTTGTCTCAGTTGTTGCACTGATTGGCCAGATGCTCAGTATCGTACTCACTGATTGGATAGGTGCTCTGGGACAACAAACAGGCTGGTTCTAGAGAGGCCAGTGCGTGTGCCTAGGTAAGCAATCTCCACTCCTTTGTCTGAGTTCCTGTTGGGGTGAAGCAAGCAAACAAACAAAACGAGAGTAATTACATTCAGCACATTAATAACGATACCACAGAGTAGAGAGGATTGTGGGAAGAGGCGGAAACCACAAGGGTGATCAAAGCAGAGAGACCTAGTGACACGCTGATGTCGTTGATGTTTTGAACTGTTTAACGACGACCACCAACCCCGCAAAGAGCTGTGAGAGCAACAGAGGGAGGCGTGTTGCATAAAGGAGTTGAGGAGGAGTTAGTTCAAGTTCAGGAGTTCATAGGCTAGACTCACTCGGACTTGTTGAGGGCCAGGCCGGTCCAGTATGCCTCCAGTGGGGCTGTGACCACAGCATCAAACAACACCTCCTGGATCAGCTCCCTGTCACCTACAGCAGAGAGGGAGTGGTTCAGTCCTGGAAACACACTACCAAGTCCTCTACAGACAGGACATAGGATATATGGTTAGGGTTAAGGCTAGGGTTGGAGCGAGGGTTAGGGTTACAGCTAGGTTATATGACTTCCCAGGATGTATAATGAAACCCCAGTAGCCTATAGATCCCAGTGTGGTGTTACTTACATTTGATGTGTGGCTTGCGTCCAGTCAGGTAGAGTTTAATGGCCTGGATCTGGGAGAGGGAGCGGTGCTCATGGTGCTCATCTGTGTTGCAATACGTCCTGTCAAATTAATAGGTAGACACACACCCAAAACACTTGAGGAGCTGACCAACAGAAACTAAACTAAATTATAGATAGAAAAATATAGAAAGTGGCACACTATTTCAGGCAAATAACCCATGTTGCTGCGTTTCAGCTGAACAGAACATAGCCAGACATGCTGTTATATCACATGGCTCAACATAACATGCCTACTAAGAGAAACAGGATGCGTTCATGTAATTTCACTACATCTACTCAGGTTTCAGAGCACTCTTGACTGAGTGTACCAGAGTGCAGAATAACTGATGAATTTACGAACGCGCAAACACTCGTTGAATATGACAGGTCTCAGTAAGTGACGGCAAATAAACATAATTCAATTATTGCCAGCAGCACAGCTACAGTCACCAATGCTCTAGATAACATGAAAGCAGCCTAACCAGCTCTGCTTGGGCGAGTAAAATGGTCAGAGTGATGTGTTCTCTCATTTGTGTCTGGAAGTAGCTAGCTAGCAAGCTAGCAAGATTTAGCCAGTGAGCTTGGGTGCTTGACAGCCTTTGAGGTCAGAACGCTCGGATCAACCCTACTCCTCGGCCAGAGCGTCCAATGTGCACTCCGAGAGCAAAACACTGAATTTACCAAAAGACAATCTTACAAAGCTCTTAATTTACAAAAGTCCAAAGCGAACACTGAGCGCACTCTGGCATTCCAGAGTGAATTTACGAACACACCCACAGAAAGCAATAACCTATATAATGCTTGACTGACCTATCCCAAGCTCATAATCCCCCACATCACCCAAAACCCCCTGCATTACCATTCATCTGCCAGCGCAACATCTGGCTGTTCCAGGTCAAGGAGCCCTGCAAAACACATGAACATCCGATAAGTGACGCTTCAACAGGGCCAGGCTGAGTGCCCTGATATATGGACTTAAGAACAGGCAGACCACAGGTACAGAATATCCATAAACGTCTATGAAACTGATGAAGCTCTCATAGTTCGTTGAGTGAGTGAGTGAGTGGCTCTTACCTGCTTCCACTGAGACGTTTCCTCTGAAGAAGAATTTGCCATGGCCTCTAGACAAAGCCACTCCGACACTGAACACAGAAACACACAGCAGGGTGAGCAGCAGAGAGAAGTCAACAGTTACACTCTTAGGGCTGGTTTCCCAAACACAGAATAAAGCCTAGTCCTGGACTAAAAATAATATTCAGTGGGGATTCTCCACTGTGGCACAGCAGTCTAAGGCACTGCATCTCTGTGCTAGAGGCATCACTACAGACCCTGGTTTGATTCCAGGCTGTATCACAACCAGTTGGGATTGGGAGTCCCATTGGGTGGCGCACAATTGGCCCAGCATCATCCAGGTTTTATTTTTATTTTTTATTTTACTAGGCAAGTCAGTTAACAACAAATTCTTATTTTCAATGATGGCCTAGGAACAGTGGGTTAACTGGTTTGGCAAATAAGAATTCTTTCTTAACTGACTTTCCTAGTTAAATAAAACTGCTTTTCAGTCTAGGACTAGGCCACAGGAGGTTGGTGGCATAATAAATTGGGAGAATTGGCTTGTGGTAAGAATAGGTGGAATGGTATCAAATACATAAAACACAAGGTTTCCATGTGGTTTCCATGTGTTTGATGCCATTCCATTTGCGCCACTCCAGCCATTATTACAAGCCTTCCTCCCCTCAGCAGCCTCCACTGGACTAGGCGTCATCTGTGTCTGGGAAATGGGCCCACAGAGACACATTACACACTCACTGAACCAGCCATCGTGTCAACTCTCAGGACATCAGAGTATTGGATCAAGATTTATGGATGAATCAATGAATGTGCTGAAAAACTAAAGTAGTGTGTGTACCCTACTCTCAAAGCATCTCCCCTTACCTGAAGGGAGTTCCCTTGACTTCAGTGTAGAAATAGTCATTGTGCATCTTCAGGAGTCTTTTCTGAAAGCACATAGAGAAGCATGGAGAATGACGAGTCATCCAGTGGATCTCATTAAAAGATGAAGTCCGTGCCCCTGCGGAAATCGAATTAGCATAATCAAAGAATCCCCATAAAAAAACTGTCTGTTTACGCTAGAGACTTCTGTTTTGAATGGGCTACCCGGTGTCGGCCTTCCGAATCTGCGGTGGAAGGTGGCAGAGCTACAGCGGTGTTTGTCGGACCAGGAAACATCCCGCAAATCGGACTTCTCATGAAAACGTCTGTAGCGTCCGAAGATGAGATTCTCACAAACACGATGATGACGTTCTCCGTTTTGCTCTACGACCCCCACAAGCGTCAGTCGGCACCACCGATCTGCCAACTTCTTGTCGGTAGCGTGTGAAAGGTTTAGCCTACACACTAATACAAGGTTTGCCAAACTCTGTCCTTGGGACCCATGTACGAACACTTACATGCTGGTTGTTTTGCTCTAGGAAACCCACCCCATAAGCCTCGTCTCAATGTAGCCCGGTACCAGTTTAAAAAATAAATGGAAGCATATATGGAAGTAGTTTAGAACATTAAAAAGTGGTTCAATTTGGTTAAAACCTTCTTTCTTTTTTAAAGGATTTCCTGATCTTTCGTAGATCTCTCAGATATAGGACTTACACTGCAAAACATAGTTAATTTTTATTTATTTTTGGGGATATCTGTTTTGCAATGTATGCAATGTGTTCCTATAGCATTAAGCCCACATTTGATTAAATAACTTTTATTGCAACTTTTTTTTAGGGGTCCTAAAATTCTAAATCAAATAGCTAAATGATCCTTGGTTTGGCTTTCTTAAAACAATTCCATATGTTAACCCATTCCCGGGCCCATAGACCTTAGGGGGTTCAAAAAGGAGAGTGTAATCTTTTCTTTAATTGTCAGAATTTAATCTCCAGTCTCACCCCTTTGTCCACTGTCTTCTTCACCTCCATGGAGAATGTCCCAGTCTTCCTGTTGACCATGGCATTACGCAGCTGTAACATAAGAACAGGATATTTATCAGGATGCAAAGAGTCAATGCTGTCTTAGAGTATACAGCGGCAGGGTAGCCTAGTGGTTAGAGCGTTGGACTAGTAACCGGAAGGTTGCAAGTTCAAGCTGAAAAGGTACAAATCTGTTGTTCTGCCCCTGAGCGGGCAGTGTTCCGTCATTGAAAATAAGAATTTGTTCTTTAACTGACTTGCCTAGTTAAATAAAGATACAAAAATAAAAACTCCCTGGAAAACAGTGGCAATTCTTACTGAGTGGACGTTCCAGGTTATTTAAATAAATAGGGATACCTCAGGATTTTGTCTATGAAGCTCTTTATCTACTTTCCTAAGAGTCAGATGAACTTGTGGATAACATTTGTATGTCTCTGCGTGCAGTTTGAAGAATGTTGTTAACTAGCAATTGCGCAATTGCTAACCAGCGTTAGCACAATGACTGGAAGTCTAAGGTGAATGATAGCATGCTAGTAGATACCATAGACCTCCAGTCCTTGCACTAACGCTACAGTAGTTCGCATTGGCTCACGAAACTACCTCTAACTTCCTTCATACTGGATGCAGAAACATAAAAATGGTATCCATGAGCTCATCTGACTCTGGGGAAGTTATCCCGAAGTATCCCTTTAAGTATAGTAAAGGCAGTAGTAGTTTAACAGGAGTGTGTGTCAATTGTTTTGTTACGTCATGATTTAGACGTACAAAGTCATCCTTGTCCTCCCACTCCACTTCTGACAGGTCCACACTGCTGTAGTTGGGTTTCCTCCTCTTCTGGCCCTCCTGGTACTGAGGCACAGAGGAAACACACATTTGATGGGAACAGTTGAGGAAGTCTAGATTTCGTTGTGGGTGGTTTGGGTGCACAGCTAAGTTAAGAGTGAACTTCGTTCACACAGTCTTGCTCAAAACCAGAACAATCCTAGCCAGGTTAAGCAGTCTGACCGCTGAGATCAGGCTGGTTCCACCAGGCTAGAACTCCCCAAAATGCAATCCCAAATTGATCAGTTCAATCAACAACCAATCACATAAACATGTCCGGTCCCACACACAAAGTCCAGTAGGGTCTAGTACAGCCTCAAAAGAGACAACCACAGTCACAGCACAGATAAACACACACTTACAGTACATAGAAAACCAACACATTCTAAAACACATATACACACACAAACACACACAATGTCACAGAGAGGTACTAACATCACATAGACACTGTTACACACAGATCCACTAGCACCAGTTTCCAGTGGAACCCATGCAGGGTCCCAGAGAGAGAGTGAGTGTCTGTGGTCTAGTCTCTGTATGGTACAGTTACAGGACAGGAGGGTTACCTCTGGGTTAGTGTTAGCTCAGTTAGCCAGGGCCAGCCAGCCCTACAGTAGTAGCAATGGCCTGTATCCCTCCCTGCATGCATACATCAAAGGAAAAGGTGGGCATTACAGATTGAGTCTCTCCAAACTTCCTCGGTAATACACACTCACACTGTTTACGTGTATGTGGTCAACATAGTCTGTCATGTAACAGAAAAGGACCCTTTCTGTTTTTCAAAACACAGGCATTCAGTGTCTGTATTTAAACTATTTATTTAAAGAGATTCTCCGGTACTTTTTCTATACTTTACTTTTTAGCCAGTAGTTCTGAAAGTAGTGCTCACGAGCAAAAAGTTGTCTGAGAAAATGGTGTACTATGTCACATACAGTGCATTCGGAAAGTATTCAGACTCTTTGACTTTTCCAAATTTTGTTAGGTTACAGCCTAATTCTAAAATAGGTAAATAAAAATCCTCATCAATTTACATGCAATACCCTATAATGACAAAGTGAAAACAGTTTTGGGGGATTTTTTTAAATTCTCTATTTTGGTTTGGCCAGGGTGTGACTAGGGTTGGAATTCTAGTTTCTTTAGTTCTATGTTTTCTATATCTTTGTGTTTGGCTGGGTGTGGTTCTCAATCAGAGGCAGCTGTCTATCATTGTCTCTGAATGGGAATCATACTTAGACAGCTTTTTCCCATCTGTGTTTTGTGGGTAGTTGTTTTCTGTTTCTGCACCTGACAGAACTGTTCGTTTTTTCTCTTTGTTATTTTGTTCTAGTGTTCAGATTTGAATAAACATCATGAACACGTACCACGCTGCGCTTTGGTCCACTCCCTCTTCTTCAGACGAGCGTTACAGAACTATCCACCACCAATGGACCAAGCAGCGTGGTAAGGAGGAGCAGCGTGTAATGGACTCCTGGACATGGGAAGAAATCCTGGAAGGGAAAGGACCCTGGAGGCAGGCTGGGGAGTATCGCCGAACTGGGAATAGGGTGAGCATCCAGCCAGGAAGGTTTGTGCCAGCCCTGCTCTCCAGACCTCCAGTACATCTCTACAGCCCAGGACATCCTGCGTCGGCTCTGCACACTGTGTCTCCAGTGCATCTGCACAGCCCAGTGCGTCCTGTGCCTGCGCCCCGCACGTGCCGGGCCAAAGTCACCATCCAGCCAGGACAGGTTGTGCAGGGTCTTAGCTCAAGATCTCCAGTGCGCCTCCACGGCCCAGTGTATCCAGTGCCTCTGCCTAGGACAGGGCCTCCTGTATGTCTCCCCAGCCAGGTGAGCCCTGTGGCAGCTCCACATACCAGACTGCCCATAAGTCTCCTCCATCCAGTGATGGTCCATGGCAAGAAGCCTCCAGTGATGATCCATGGCACGAAGCCTCCAGTGATGATCTATGGCACGAAGCCTCCAGTGATGATCCATGGCACGAAGCCTCCAGTGATGATCCATGGCACGAAGCCTCCAGTGATGATCCATGGCACGAAGCCTCCAGTGATGATCCATGGCAAGAAGCCTCCAGTGATGATCCATGGCACAAAGCCTCCAGTGATGATCCATGGCAGGAAGCCTCCATTGATGATCCAGCGATGATCCATGGCACGAAGTCTCCAGTGATGATCCATGGCACGAAGCCTCCAGTGAATATCCATGGCAAGAAGCCTCCAGTGATGATCCATGGCACAAAGCCTCCAGTGATGATCCATGGCAAGAAGCCTCCAGCGATGATCCATGGCACGAAGTCTCCAGTGATGCATGGCACAAAGCCTCCTGTTATGATACATGGCAAGAAGCCTCCAGTGATGATCCAGCGATGATCCATGGCACGAAGTCTCCAGTGATGATCCATGGCACAAAGCCTCCTGTTATGATACATGGCAAGAAGCTTCCTGTTATGATACATGGCAAGAAGCCTCCAGTGGTGAGACATGGCACAAAGCCTCCAGCGCCGCCCTCCAGTCCGGAGCCTCCAGCGCCGCCCTCCAGTCCGGAGCCTCCAGCGATGCCCTCCAGGCCAGAGCCACCAGCGACAGCCTCCAGTCCGGAGCCCTGGCCATAGAGGGGGTTTTATTCTCTATTTTGGTTAGGCTAGGGTGTAACTAGGGTGGGCATTCTAGTTTCTTTAGTTCTATGTTTTCTATTTCGTTGTGTTTGGTTCTCAATCAGAGGCAGCTGTCTATCATTGTCTCTGAGAATCATACTTAGGCAGCTTTTTCCCACCTGTGTTTTGTGGGTAGTTGTTTTCTGTTTTGTTTTTCTGCACCTGACAGAACTGTTCATGGTCATTTTTGTTCTAGTGTTCAGATTTGAATAAACATCATGAACATGTACCAAGCTGCCCTTTGGTCCACTCCCTCTTCTTCAGACGAGCGTTACAGATCATCTTTGAGATGTTTCTACAACTTGATAGGAGTCCACCAAAGGTAAATTAGATTAATTGGACATGATTTGGAAAGGCACACACCTGTCTATATAAGGTTCCACGGTTGACAGTGCATGTCAGAGCAAAAACCAAGCCATGAGGTCGAAAGAAGTGTCTGTAGAGCCCCCGGGACAGGATTGTGTCCCAAAAAAATTCTGTAGCATTGAAGGTCCCCAAGAACACAGCGGCCTCCATCGTTTTTAATTGGAAGAAGTTTGGAAACACCAATACTCTTCCTATAGCTGGCCGCCGGACAAACCGAGCAATCAGGGGAGATGGGCCTTAGTCAGGGAGCTGACCAAGAACCCGATGGTCAGAGAGCTCAAGAGTTCCTCTGTGAAGATGGGAGAACCTTCCAGAAGGACAACCATCTCTGCAGCACTCCACCAATCAAGCTTTTATGGTAAGTGGCCAGACGGAAGCCACACCTCAGTAAAAGGCACGACAGTCTGCTTGGAGTTTGCCAAAAGGGCCCCTAAAGGACTCTCAGACCATGAGAAACAAGATTCTCTGGTTGGATGAAAACAAGATTGAACTCTTTGGCCTTAATGCCAAGCGTTACGTCTGGAGGAAACCTTGCACCATCCTTATGGTGAAGCATGGTGGTGGCAGCATCATCATGCAGTGGGGATGTCTTTCAGCAGCAGGGCCTTGGAGACTTGCCAGGATCGAGGGAAAGATGAATGGAGCAAAGTGCAGAGAGATCCTTGATGAAAACCTGTTCCGGAGCGCTCAGGACCTCAGACGGGGGCAAAGGTCTACCTTCCAACAGGACAACGACCCTAAGAACACAGCCAAGACAACGCAGGAGTTGATTCGGGACAGGTCTCTGAATGTCCTTGAGTGGCCTAGCCAGATCCTGGACTTGAACCTCATCTCTGGAGAGACCTGAAAATAGCTGTGCAATGACACTCCCCATCCAAGCTGACAGAGCTTTGGAGGATCTGCAGAGAAGAATGGGAGAAACTCCACAAATACAGGTGTGCCAAGCTTGTAGCGTCATACCCAAGAAGACTAAAGGTGCTTCAACAAAGTATTGAGTAAAGGGTCTGAATACCTATGTAAATGTGATATTTCTGTTTTGTTTTTTTAGAGATGTGCAAAGATTTCTACAAACGTGTTTTTTGCTTTGTCGTTATGGGCTATTGTGGATAGATTGAGAACTTTAAAAAAATCCATTTTAGAATAAGTCTGTAACGTAACAAAATGTGGAAAGGTCAAGGGGTCTGAATACTTTCCTAATGCACCATATGTACACATACGGTACATGCAACATGGCACTGTGCTCTCTCTCTCTCTAGCTCTGCTGTGTGTGCATCGTGTAAGACAGTAATTCTGCTCATAGATTATGCATGTATGAACTACACACTGACACATCCGGCCCAAAGCAGGAAATAGTCGTTCAGTAGTCACCAAAGTTCCAGAGAATGTCTTTAAAGGTCCAATGCAGCCATTTGTATCTCAATATCAAATGTCTGGGTAACAATGAAGTACCTTATTGTGATTGTTTTCAATTAAAATGTTTTAAAAAATGTTTTTAAAATAATTTTGCTAGGACTCTCTGGGAGGAGTTTGGGTGGGGAGGGGAAAACTGCAATGTACTGTAGCTGTTTAACCACTCCAAAGATTAGTATGTGTAAAGGCTTTTTGGGTTAGGGTTAGTGCATTGTGGCAAGGCTTGGGTTAGGGACAGGGGTAGGGTCGCAAAATTCAGGCAACTTTCCCAGAATTCCCAGGTTTTCCAGAAATCCTGCTTCGACGATGCCCGGTATAAGGAGGGGATAAGCAGGAAATCCTGAATCCTCTAACCATTATTTCTGAGGAAACCTTTGATTTTACAACCCTAGGCAGGGGACATAGTGTATGAGTGTGTTTAAAAGACAGTGTGTTACCAGTGGCCTCAGGTCCGGATGGGTCAGGATGTAGCCGTTGTTTGTGATGGCAAAGGCGTAACCGTGGATACCCAGCTGAAGGAATAAAAACAATATATAGAGTAGAAGCATGGCTGATTAATTAGGGCCGATTTCAAGTTTTCATAATAATCTGTCATCTGCATTTTTGGCATTTTTATTTAAAAAACAATCAATCTTAACATAATCACGAGTTAACTACATATGGTTGATGATATTACTAGTTTAACTAGCTTGTCCAGTTTTGCAAATAATCAATGTGGTGCCTGTTAATTTATCGAATCACGGCCTACTTCGCAAAAAGTGTATTTACGTAAAAGCGCTGTCGTTGCACCAATGTACCTAACCATAAACATCAATGCCTTTCTTAAAATCAATACACAAGTATATATTTTTAAACCTGCATATTTAGTTCAAAGAAATCATGTTAGCAGGCAATATTAACTAGGGAAATTGTGTGACTTCTCTTGCGTTCTGTGCAAGCAGATTCCAGGTATGTGCAGCAGTTTGGGCCACCTGGCTCGTTGCGAACTGTGTGAAGACCATTTCTTCCTAACAAAGACCGTAATTAATTTGCCAGAATTTTACATAATTATGACATAATATTGGAGGTTGTGCAATGTACCAGAAATATTTAAACTTATGAATGCCACCCGTTCGATAAAATATGGAACGGTTCCATATTTCACTGAAAGAATAAACGTTTTGTTTTCGAAAATGCTAGTTTCTGGATTTGACCATATTAATGACCTAAGGCTCATATTTCTGTGTGTTTATTATAGTATAATTAAGTCTTTGATTTGATAGAGCAGTCTGATTGAGCGGGGGTAGGCAGCAGCAAGCTCTTAAGCATTAATTCAAACAGCACTTTCCTGCGTTTGCCAGCAGCTCTACACAATGCTTGAAGCACAGTGCTGTTTATGATTTCAAGCCTATCAACTTCCGAGATTAGGCAGGCAATACTATGGTGCCTATAAGAACATCCAACATCAAAGGTATATGAAATACAAATGGTATTGAGCGAAATTGTCCTATAATTCCTATAATAACTACAACCTAAAACTTCTTAACTGGGAATATTGAAGACTCATGTTAAAAGGAACCACCAGCTTTCATATGTTATCATGTTCTGAGCAAGGAACTTAAACGTTATCTTTTTTACATGGCACATATTGCACTTTTACTTTCTTCTCCAACACTGTGGTTTTGCATTATTTAAACAGAATTGAACATGTTTCATTATTGTTTTGAGACTAAATGGATTTTTATTTATGTATTATATTAAGTTAAAATAAAAATGTTAATTCGGTATTGTTGTAACTCATTATTACAAATATTTTTTTATATATACACATATATAAATATCGGCTGATTAATGAAGTAGAGTACAGTACAACAGTAAATGACAAGGCATCTAATGGGTCATAAACATGGGTTAGTAAACCCAGTACCAGGTGTTTAGGGATGATCTTCATGAGTTCCTGAAGAGGAATGTCTGTGCCCACTACCCCTAGGAGTATACCCTGGTTCTTCTGTAGAGGAAAGAAGAGAGAAAGAGTGAGTATAACACACACAGACACACACACACACACAGACACAAAACACTTACGGTCTCGTTCTTGGTGCTGAACACAGGCATGGCCACAGTGGTCATCAGGCTTGGGCCCTTCTTGTTTCTGGACTGAGATGGAACACAGTGACAGTGACAGAAAGTGGCAAAGACCGATCTCGATTGCATTACTCCTCGCGCCCTCTTTCCTTGTCTCCTTCTCAAAACACATTGGATAAGAAAGCCAGAGGTCCCTCCCCTCTGACCTTCTCCTCCAATGGGTTTTGAGAGGGAGACGAGGAGAGAGGACACGAGGAGGTTGCAATCGAGATTTTCCAATTACTTTAACCATCAGAGGCTATTGCTACAGTATTCCATGTCTGACTGATGCTAAATGTTATCCTATTCGGTGTCAATAAAGGAATATATGCACCAATGTCCATCCCTATCAACTAGGCTTCATCACAACACATCTACAGTCCAGTAATTTCACCAAAATAAACTTCACCAAACACTGTGTCGCCAAATGCTTTACAAAAAATAGAAGTGAGTCTGCAGTGTAAATATATGGTAAATGTTGCTTGCGGGTTTGTGGTTTTACAGTAAATGCACAGTGAAGCTCCAGTTTAGAGCGATCCCCAGTGTGTGTGTGTGTGTGTGTGTCTTCATTTTGAGAGCGGGGCTGTGTTCAGCAGGATGAGAACTGACATGATTAAACACATGAGCTCACTGAAACTAGGTCTGCTATTCCCTCACCTCAGAGGCTCACGGCCACAGCTGTGAGTGCACTGTGTGTGAGGGTCATAGCCGCTGGAAGTAGAGGTGCTAAGGGTGCTCCAGCACACACTGATGAATCACAATTAAACAATAATGAATATAACAATTATAAATAAATAGTTGTAAAAATGTCATCCACCAAATTAGTGCACTCCCACCCCTAAACATCTTCCATGGTGAGTGTGCGGCTATTTGTGTATGTGTGTGTGTGCTTACATGTTTGGCTGTTGTGCGTGTTCATGTACGTGCGTACGAGAGGCAATGAACGGTTACTAGGGTGGGATCGTCTCGGCTGCTCGACAAAATGACTGATGGAGGGTCTCACCATCGACCAACCCGCTTCCCCCCAGAGCGACAGCCAAAGCCTAGTCTCACCTATACAGGTAGACCCTGGTAGAATCCCCCAGTCCATCAGAGGAGCTTAGTAAAGACACACTGGGTATACTCAGCAGTAGATACGAGAACTTTCTGGGAAACGACCTTGTGCTTAGCCCCCGTCCCCGTCCCCGTCCCCGTCCCCGTCCCCGTCCCCGTCCCCTCTCCTTCGCTCTCTCCCTCTCTCCACTCCAATGTCAGTTTTATTACGAGCTTGAGGAGATAAAAGGCAATGATCCACAGAATGATGAATGGCGATTCTCTGTGGCTGAGATACAAGAGCACACACGCCAGAGGACAATCCCCCCCCCCCAGCCCTTACCTCTGTGGCCGTGTGTGTGTGTGTGTGTGTGTGTGTGTGTGTGTGTGTGTGTGTGTGTGTGTGTGTGTGTGTGTGTGTGTGTGTGTGTGTGTGTGTGTGTGTGTGTGTGTGTGTGTGTGTGTGTGTGTGTGTGTGTGTGTGTGTGTGTGTGTGTGTGTGTGTGTACTGTGCACAATACACATACAGTAGTGGACAATCCACATACTGAGTAGAAGTAGAGCTTTACACATTACAGCAGTCTCAACTGCGGCTGCAATGCCTTAACTCCACATCAGGGGAGAAACTCACTACTCAAGGACCCTCAGCAACCAGATTACAGACAAATATCCATGGCAACCATATAACACCTCAAATAAGGTATCCATGTTATACACCATAATGGAAAATAATCCAAATGTGCACAGTAAATACTCTCTAAATGACAAGGAAATGAGAGAGAGTGAGGAAGAGAGAGCGATAGAAAGAGCATTAGAGCATTAGAGTGAGGTTTTACCTTGTGTGCCTGGGAGAGCTGCAGAAGGAGACAGCAAAAATGACAAATGAGAATTGAGCTCTCCTCCTGTACAACAGACAGACAGACAGACAGACTGCTCCTCCAGCATTTTAACATTCTAGACACAGAAGTGCAGAACATTCCAGTCAGAATTAATGAAGCTCATAATGAGGAATCAATCCTGTAGCATGAAGGGGACTGATCAGAGAGGACACGGGCGCACACACACACACACAGATGCAGGAACACACGCGCACATTCACATACACACACGCAAGCACCCTCGCACACACTCACCGATACGCAAGCATGTTCGGGCATGTATACATACTGTATGAACTCATATAGAGGGTGGAAACCAGTGTTGGAAACCAGTGTTGGGAATAGTTACTTGAAACAGCAATATATTACATATTACATTATTTTATTTTTTTTAAGTTGGGTTGCATTACGAGAGCCGCGCGCTCTACCAAGGATGTGCTACTTACTAACTCAGCTTTGATAGCTTGTTTCTCCTTTCTCCTTTTTTGATAGCTTGTTTCTCCTGGCGCTGCTTTCCTGTGCTCGTCTACAAGTGCTGCGATCTATAGGGGCTGCTTAATTAGCCGTATATACTGTTAGCCAAACATCTGTACCGATTCCCTATCTTTACGTTCAAAATCTTTCTCTCGAGCTTCTGGTTATAGACTGTACATACACGATGGACTCATAGAGATGTATAGAGGGCACACTTTCCACTAGACGCAAAATCCCTCTATGGGCTTTGCTATCACAGAAGCGATCAATGGCAAAGATGAGGGGTGCGCCCTCTATACATTTCTCTGGACAGCAGCTGTCATGACATTTCTCCAAACATCCTTTCTCCGCTCGCGGTCGAGATTGGATCATGGAAATATAAGCCCGGCAGAGATATGATTCTGAAAGCTGTTTGACAAAGTAACTGTAATAATAACACCCAATTTTAAAATGTACCGCAGTCACTTGACTTCGTTACTTTTAAAAAGTAATCCGATTACGTACACTGGTGGACATACAGTACATTATGTACATTATGTACCTTACACACAGTCACTAACTTTTTCCACTCACTATGAAACTTACAGTGCTGTCCACGTAGGCCTCCGTCCAGACCGTGTCATGCTCATGGTCGATGACTTTAGGACGACTCATAACATGAAGATACCTCATCACATTTTCCTGTACGTCAGCCAGTGTGGAGATCTGACTGAAATACCCTGAGACAACAAGCACACACACACGCAGGCACACACACACACACACACACACACACACACACACACACACACACACACACACACACACACACACACACACACACACACACACACACACACACACACACACACACACACACACACACACACACACACACACACACACACACACACACACAAACACACAAACACACAAACTGAATCACAATAAGATATTTCACAAGCATTTCCCAGTAAGTGTGTGTTACTGTGAGTATCAGAATAAGGTTAGACTAGCTGGGCTGTGTAATCCCGCAAGTCATCAGTTTTCCTGACTGTGACTTTCCCAGTCCAGAGCGTTCTCCTCTCATCCGGAGCGTGGGCACACGGGAGCCATCAGCGGCAGGCGGTCAGGGGGAAAGGCTCTGACAGGAAGAGGGATGAGGCAGGGATGCCCCCTGACCCCTCTGTGTCACTCCACTGCTGCTCCGCTCTGCACTGCTCACATCAGCAGCACAGCCACCCCCAACACCTCCAAACACACACTAAAACCTGCATATCTTCGCTCCCCACACCTCACACACTAACACCCACAATCCCCCCCTCCCCAAAACACACTCACAATCTAACACCTGCGTCTCTTCTCTTCCCTCCCCAAAACACACACACACCTCTTTTGACAAACACACACCAATAACCACAATTCCCATCTACCCGACACACACTCACACCCACCCAGACATTTACACACAGCCAAGTGTATGTGTTTCTTATGTTATAGTACGAAGGGGAGACACACCTTTATTAGCACAGGCCATCCATTTCATGTTATCAGCAAAGGCAGACTCTCGGCCAATCAGGTAAGGGAATATGCGCACCTATACGGAGAG
>NC_060190.1:34490806-34510806 GCF_021184085.1 Oncorhynchus gorbuscha
ATTGTCCTGTTGGAAGGTGAATCTTCACGCCAGTCTGAGGTCCTGAGCGCTCTGGGGCAGGTTTTCATCAAGGATCTCTCTTTACTTTGTTCTGTTCATCTTTCCCTCGATCCTGACGAGTCTCCCAGTCCCTGCCGCTGAAAAACATCCCCACAGCATGATGCTGCCACCACCAGGTTTACTCCAGACGTAACACTTGGCACTCAGGCCAAAGAGTTCAATCTAGGTTTCATTAGACCAGAGAATCTTGTTTCTCATGGTCTGAGAGTCCTTTAGCTGCTGTTTCACAAACTCTATGTAGGCCGTCATGTGACTTTTACTGAGGAGCGGCTTCCGCCTGGCACTCCACTATAAAGAACTGATTGGTGGAGTGCCGCAGAGGTAGTTGTCCTTTTGGAAGGTACTCCCATCTCCACAGAGGAACTCTAGAGCTCTGTCAGAGTGACTATCACCTCCATGACCTCGGTCACCTCCATGATCAAGGCCCTTCTCCCCTGATTGCTCAATTTGGCTGGTCGGCCAGCTCAAGGAAGAGTCTTGGTGGCTCCAAACTTCTTCCATTTAAGAATGATGGAGGCCACTGTGTTCTTGGGGACCTTCAATGCTGTAGACATTTTTTTAGTACCCTTCCCCAGATTTGTGCCTCGACACAACCCTGTCTCGGAGTTCTATGGACAATTCCTTCGACCTCACGGCTTGGTTTTTACTCTGACATTAACTGTCAACTGAGGGACCTTATATAGAAAGATGAGTGCCTTTCCAAATCATGTCCAATCAATTGAATTTACCACAGGTGGACTCCAATCAAGTTGTAGAAACATCTCAAGGATGATCAATGAAAACAGGATGCACCTGAGCTCAATTTCGAGTCTCATAGCAAAAGGTCTGAATACTTATGTAAATTATGTACTTTTTACTCCATACATTTTCCCTGACAACCATTACTTATTACATTTTGAATGCTTAGCAGGACAGGAAAATGGTCTAATTCACACAATTATCAAGAGAACATCCCTGGTCATGCATACTGCCTCTGATTTGGTGGTGGCACTAAACACACATGCTTCATTTGTAAATGATGTCTGAGTGTTGGAGCATGCCCCTGGCTATCTGTGCCGTCTGGTTTGATTAATATAAGGAATATTAAATTATTTATACTTATACTTCTTATACTTTTAATTTATACTTTAAGCATATTTTAGCTATTACATTTACTTTTGATATGTTTTCCTAGTCAATCTCCACACAATACCCCATAATGATAAAGCGAAAACAGATTTTAAAAATATGAATAGTAAAGTAGAGCACAGATAGCCCCCCAAACTACTTAAGTAGTACTTTCAAGTATTTTTACTTAAGTACTTTACACCACTGGATTTTTACCCACAAACCGCTACTGGGTAGGATACGAGGGTTGACAAATGTGGAGATTATGGGATGATGGTGATGATCAATATTACGGTCAAGGTGTGTTTATGCTCAGACCCACGGTCCTGCTTCTAACAGAGAAACACACAAAAGCACCTTCGGGAAACCATAGTCTTGAGAATGCTGCAGTGTACTCCACTCCAGAGCTAGTCAATCGCCTCCTACCTTCGATCTGCCCTGCGATAAGCCAGAGAGAAAAATGGCTCTAGCCCAGTCAGTATCCATTCCATCCATTCACCAAGGTGGTAGCCTGGCCTACTGTAACAATGCATTTCACACTGGGCCTATTGGCCAACTGATTACCATATTCATTGGACTAGCTTCAATGAATCGTACCAATGCAGACATTGAAGCCGTGCTCACGGGACTCTGCGCGTTGCGGCGGACCGCTGCCTGAAAACAGAGAGATTAAAAGGAGAGCAGAGAGGTTTTATCTCCACCGGCTTTGTGTTCCAATCATCCTCCTTATTAATCAGCACCGTTAATTACAGTCATTAATCACCTTCAGAATCGACGTGTCTGTGTTCGCTGGGGGTGGAACGGAGGATAGCGGGGATTGCAGTGAAGCGTTTCGAACGGGGAAAACGGGGAGGAGACGCGCTGTACTCAGAGTTTGAGAATAAGTAGGTACACCTTGCTGGAGTGTACTGATGTTGCTCGTTTTCATCATTCAATTAGGTTGGGACATGAAACTATTGTGCCTGAACTAATTGCCTTTCTACTCAAACTTCTCTGGCGTGTACCCAAGAGTGTTTACGTATTTGTTGTTCAATCAAGTAAAAAGTCATTCTGGAAATTTACTGAAGTCTAAGACGCATTTGAGAACCAATTTGTGTTTAAGGTTTTGTGTTGTGTGTTTCATCCGCTCTACATAGTAGACATTTGCTGAGTTGAATATTACATTATGTGTGATGTTCATTATGTTGGATACACAGATACGGCACATGTAAGACGCACAGTTGAAATCGGAAGTTCACATACATCTTAGCCCAATACATTCAAACTCAGATTTTCAAAATTCATGACATTTAATCCGAGTAAAGATTCCCTGTCTTAGGTCAGTTAGGATCACAACTTTATTTTAAGAATGTGAAATGTCCGAATAATTATTTATTTAAGCTTTTATTTCTTTCATCACATTCCTAGTGGATCAGAAGTTTACATACACTCAATTAGTATTTGGTAGCATTGCCTTTAAATTGCTTAACTTGGGTCAAACGTTTTGGGTAGCCTTCCACATGCTCCCCACAATAAGTTGGGTGAATTTTGGCCCATTCCTCCTGACAGAGCTGGTGTAACTGAATCAGGTTTGTAGGCTTCCTTGCTCACACACACTTTTTCAGTTCTGCCCACAAATTTTCAATAGGTTTGAGGGCAGGGCTTTGTGATGGCCTCTCCAATACCTTGACTTTGTTGTCCTTAAGCCATTTTGCCACAACTTTGGAAGTATGCTTGGGGAAGGTAATTTGGTCCATTTGGAAGGTCATTGTCCATTTGCTTCAATATATCCACATAATTTACCTTCCTCATGATGCCATCTGTTTTGTGAAGTGCACCAGTCCCTCCTGCAGCAAAGCACCCCCACAACATTATGCGGCCACCCCCATGCTTCACGGTTGGGATGGTGTTCTTCAGCTTGCAAGCATCCCCCTTTTTCCTCCAAACATAGCGATGGTCATTATGGCCAAACAGTTCTGTTTTTGTTTCATCAGACCAGAGGACATTTCTCCAAAGAGTACGATCTTTGTCCCCATGTGCAGTTGCAAAATGTAGTCTGGCTTTTTTATGGCGGTTTTTGAGCAGTGGCTTCTTCCTTGCTGAGCGATAGGCCTTGAAATACATCCACAGGTACACTTCCAATTGACTCAAATTATGTCAATTAGCCTATCAGAAGGTTCTAAAGCCATGACATCATTTTCTGGAATTTTCCAAGCTGTTTAAAGGCACAGTCAACTGAGTGTATGTAGTGTAGTCTGACCCACTGGAATTGTGATAAATTGAATTATAAGTGAAATAATCTGTCTGTAAGCAATTGTTGGAAAAATTACTTGTGTCATGCACAAAGTAGATGTCCTAACTGACTGGCCGAAACTATAGTTTGTCAACAAGAAATTTATGGAGTGGTTGAAAAACTAGTTTAATGACTCCAACCTAAGTGTATGTAAACTTCCGACTTCAACTGTAGCTACTGTATATTTCTTTGTGCAATGTCTATGGTGAACGAATGAATGAATTAATTAATTAACTTTTACAGTGTTAAAGTCGGAGGCTGAACTTACATCATTTAGAATGGTGAATGCTTCGGTCAGAGCATCACCCAGCAGACCAATCCCTTTGGCGAACAGCTTGTCCAGATGTTCTCGGAAATGCTAACAGATAACATAGGAAGAGGCAAACATGATATGATCTACATACAATTTTGTGTGTGTGTGTGTAAGTGTTTGTGAGAGAGGGGAACTTACAGCTTTATTATTTCTGTCTGCTCGTACCAGTGTACCGTTCAGACAAGGCTCCACATAGTGCATCTCCTGATTGTACTGTGAACACATATGGAGAGGGTTAGATATGAGTGGAATGATACATGAAGTGCACACACATACACACTCTCACACACACACACACACACACACACACACACACACACACACACACACACACACACACACACACACACACACACACACACACACACACACACACACACACACACACACACACACACACACGTGCAGGAAATTCTAGACATACCTATTCATCCATTGTCATTGTTTTAGATAAGAGGTTGACTAATCATCATAAACACGGTATAGAAAAACGAGCTGTAGAAACACCTTATTTTACTCAAATAAACAGATAAGTTTAATACCCCCCCACCCACACACACACACACACACACAAAATACCACCCCCACAAACAGGTCATTAATGATACTGACAGCGATGATGTTGAAGAAGTCATCGTCTCCCAGTGTGTCCAGTATAGAGGAGACCGTCTGTCTGGCAATGGTCAGTCTCAGGCCCTTCATACTGCCACTAACGTCCACCAGGATCACCATGTCTTTAGGAGACGTCGCTGCCTGGATGTACCTGAGCAAGGAGGGATGATAACCTAGTATCCACACAGTAGCCCAACATTGGATCTATATATCCATCAAATACATGGGAGTATAGCAACTGCGTGGACAACAACACACAACCTGGTGCCCAACCTAGGACTGCAATGCAGCAAACATTGACTGGAATCAATTTACTGTAGCGGAGCCAAAGCAACACACAACAAATGGACAACGTACGTGACAGGGTTCAAGACTTGCCATACTGTACGCTGCACAAACGTCTTGATATGGACATCATACTGTAGGCTACAGGGCAAGAGAGGAAGCCGTGTTCTAATGGGCTAATGTTGACCTATTGTGAAAAAGCTTACCACTTCCTGTTCCTGCAGTCGAAGGCGATGACCCCGTGTTCGTCTGGATGCCATTTGACCCCTGCAAACCATGAGGAGAAAGACATGTAGCTAGATACACAAAGCACCATGTTTAAGTCATACGGAGTGTAAGGATGTGCCAGAGTCAACTATGGGCTGCACATTGCCTGTAGAAATGGCAGTTAAACATGTCTCCGTTTCTTTCATTGCTACTCAATAAAAAAGAAAGGAGAGTCAGGTCTAAGGATGCCAGATCCCTGAAGGGCACAGTGCTATGCTAGTATGTCCTACACTCTAAAGCAGGCCTAGGAAATTCCAGTCCTCGAGGGCCTGATTGGTGTCACAGTTTTGCCCCAGCCCCAGTTAACACACCTGACTCCAATAATCACCCAATCATGAGCTTCAGTTTCGAATGCAATTTGATTAATCAGCTGTGTTTGCTAGGGATGGGGAAAAAGTGTGACTCTGCTCTAAAAGCCTCATTCACATTACTGAGCAGTCTGGACGTCATTCATTTCAATGGGGATCGTCCACAACGGAGTGGTACCGCAGCTCCCCCTTGCGGTTGAAGGCTCCTTTGCAAAACGGATGTTGCATTCTTCAAATTTTTCCAAACTTAGAGTTGTCTTCACTGCAGCCAGAGAGGAAGAGGTGAAGCGAGAGGGATAACTGTGTCCATAATCTGTTTTAGTGAATCGTGAATACTATTTTAATAGTAATGTTAAATTGACTGTTGCCTCCCATTTAATTTTATTGTGATGGTAATGACTTTTGTTTTTGATGAGAATTGTTAAGTGGAGGTCACTAGCGACACTATCTTCAACTTAGCCTAGCTTTTAGCTAGCTAGCTGCTCTGATAACTAGCTTGACTTGCTAGAAAGTTAGAGAAACAAGTTGAGGAAAATGTAACTAAACAAAACATTTAATTATCACCTGAAACACCCCCCAAATGCTATCTCTGACGAGAGACTGGGCACTCCTCCATCTTGTCTTGCGTTGTGAAACCCTATGCTCTCGGTCCACCAGCGGAACAAGATTGTGTGAAGATGACATACAACGTAATGAAAACGTCATGATGTATACGGGGCATAGCACTACACTAGCCTGACCTAATGCAGGACATCATCTACTGTCATCCACAGTGGTGAATGACTTTAAATGATGTGACTACAATGAGAAGGGGACGCATTTCTGCATCACCACTTATTGGCCATCTTTGTGGTGTTACAGTAGGATATAGTACTGCAGTCAGCCCTGTGGCTGTCTGATGGTGCTGTAATGATCCAATATCTCTGACTGCCATTGCTCTGGACTGCTTTGTAGTATGCCGCTGCTGGACTCACATATTGGGATTAATTTGCTATATGCATCCTCTCTGACGGTCTGTAAAATTACAACATTAGCAAAATCACCCTTTTAGCGATTCCATTTCCCCGCAGTTCGTACAGTGACTGCTCCCAGAACCTCCCCCCCACACACACACACACTTAGAACACACACACACTTAGACACACAGACACACACTTAGACACACACACACACAACTCACCGGGATACTGCCTAAAGAAGCCCTTGGCACTGCCAAAGTACTGCCATATCAGGGACGGATCTTTTTCAAAGTTATCCACAAACACTTTATTCAAGGCCTCTGACCAGTACACCCCATTCACTATGGCTGGATCTGAGCGAGAGAGACAGAGAGAGACAGTGAGCGGGAGAGAGACACAGACACAGACAGACAGACAGACAGACAGACAGACAGACAGACAGACAGACAGACAGACAGACAGACAGACAGACAGACAGACAGACAGACAGACAGACAGACAGACAGACAGACAGACAGACAGACAGACAGACAGACAGACAGAAAGAGAAAGAGAAAGAGAAAGAGAAAGAGAAAGAGAGAGGGGAGGGGAGGGGAGGGGAGGGGAGGGAGACAGAATGAGTGAGATAATAACCAGGTAATAATGATCATCATCACCATTAACACTGAACACAGGTGTGCTGGACCGTTAACCTTTGGCCCTTATTGACTCTGCTGGTGGAGGGACATTGAGGTTGACGAAATACCGTCCTCCCGTCCTTCTGCTGCATGGCCTCCACATACATACACACACACAGAGACACAAACGCACACACACACACAAACACACAGCCAAAGCAGAGACTGATCCTGTCAGGGAGCCTCTCATTGTGCCAAGAACAAAGGGGGAGTGTGAAGCGCTGATGAGGCCATTATATCCAAAGGAAAGAGATCATTATATCCAGAGAAAAGTCAGCCAGGACTACACAGAGAGGCCACACATTGGGTTAGAAAACAAATAACAGTCAGTCACTACAAGAGAAAAAAAATAAACATCCCTTCCTCTCTCCTCTCGTCACTCACTCATGCTGTGACTGCTCTCTCTATCGTCGGGCCATTATGGACCACACACCCTCCAGTGATACCGACACGGCTAGAGCACTTCACCTCATTCTCACCATGCAGGGTCGGGGTCCATTCCATTCCATTGAAAATATATTGCACGTTTCAGTTGTTTTAATTCAAATTTTGGAATTTGACATGAAATTGACCACATATCAGCTTCTCATTCAATTGAAAATATTTGTATTTTCACTGAAGGGCAAATCTGTTTCCGCCATGCACCCACTCCTATCTCATCTCTTATGGGCATGCCCCTACTTTTGCTGTATCCATTTTTGCACACAGTGGTGTCTGAGTGTCCCTACCTTTGTTGTAAATGTTGGTGGGCACCCGGACCACAATGAGGCTTAGATCTACCCATACACTTTATTTCCAGTAGGCTCTGTTGGGTGTTCGTGATGGTGTGTGCTGTTGAACGTACCTTTGTTGTACACGTCGGTGTGCGCTGTTGAACGTAGCTTTGCTGTACACGTCGGTGTGCGATGTTGAACGTACCTTTGCTGTAAACGTTGGTGTGTGCTGTTGAACGTAGCTTTGCTGTACACGTCGGTGTGTGCTGTTGAACGTACCTTTGTTGTACATGTTGGTGGGCACCTGCACCACACTGAGGCTGAGGTTGACTGACAGGTTGTTGAAGTGGTCGTTGGGTTCCAGAACAAACTCTCCTCCCAGCTCCACGTTGTTGCCCTCCTCATCCACCTCGTTGATCAGCACCGCGTTAAAGTACTCATACTGAGGAGAGGGAAATAGTCCAGACCGTAATGATAGAAGTAACATTGAGTTAGCATCAGCACCGCGTTGAAACACTCATACTTGGGAGGAATAGACAGTACACCAGTGGAGGTTGCTGAGGGGAGGACAGCTCATAGTGATGGCTGGAATGGAGTCAGTGGAACGGTTTCAGCCACGTGGACGGCAGATAGCCTAGTGGTTAGAGTGTTGGACTAATAACCGAAAGGTTGCAAGACCAAATCCCTGAGCTGACAAGGTAAAAATCTGTTCTTCTGAATAGGGCAGTTAACCCACTGTTCCTAGGCTGTCATTGAAAATAAGGATTTGTTCTTAACTGACTTGCCTAGATAAATAAAGGTCAAATATGCTTGATACTGTTCCAATGACTCCATTCCTGACAATGTTATGAGTCAGCCTCCACTGCAGTACTCTTTGGGTTAACAGAGTTAACATCCATATTGTCGATCAGCACTGTGTTGAAGTACTCATATCGGGGAGGAACAGATACAATGCCTTTAGAGAGTATTCAGGCCCCTTTGATTTTTTCCACATTATGTTGCTTTATTCTAAAATGGGTTAAATATTTATTTTTCCTCTGTACTCTACACACAATACCCCATAATGGCAAAGCGAAAACAGGTTTGACAGAGCTCTTGATCTGATAGAGCTCTAGAGTTCCTCTGTGGAGATGGGAGAAACTTCTCAAATACAGGTGTGCCAAGCTTGTAGAGTCATACCCAAAAGAAGACTCGAGGCTGTAATCGCTGTCAAAGGGGCTTCAACAAAGTACTGAGTAAAGGGTCTGAATACTTATGTAAATGTGATATTTACATTTGTTATTTGTAATAAATAAAAAACATTTTTTGCTTTGTCATTATGGGTTATTGTGTAGATTGTAGATTTAATCAATTTTAGAATAAGGCTGTAACGTAACAAAATGTGGAAAAAGTCAAGGAGCCAGAATACTTTCAGAATGCACTGTATATAGAGTTACAAATCCAATAATCAGAACTGCATTGAAGTACTCACACTGACGAGGGGAAACGGAAGAGTTAACATTCAACTCAACAACCAGTTTCAATAGCCTTGTAGCTATAAAGTCCTACTTTATTTCTCTTGACAACCCAGACCCTGATGAGAAAAACACAGAAGTGTTGCATAAACGGGACATCCTTTGTGATGAGGTCAGAATTACAACAGAGGTGCGTTCAGACTGTGCATTTACACAGTAACTAGAGTCAAGTCCAGCACTCTCTCGGAGATGTCTCAAATGGAGTGGATGGTACAGTGTAAGCAGACTAGCAGTGGTGGTTAGCTCTGCTGGACGATGTGGGTTAAGAGAACAATCAGACTTCTCTGAAGTGTAACTCTGCCGTGTGATTGGCCTGTCCTTCGCAGGGAACCTGCTTAGAGGAGAGACTCTCTCATTCTTTCTAAGCAGCCCGGATTTGGCTCTGGCTGTGGACTGACGGGGCCCCCTGTTTGCCAGTGTGGTGCTGGGGGGAGGGAGCTGGAGAGGGGAGGTGTGATGGACTCTGTGGCGTACTCTGGGAAGGCCACGCAAGCATCACCATAAAGCAGGGCCTGACAGCTCATATCACGCCTGAGCGCCCCTCTGACTGGCCGAGGCGGGGGGAAGGGAGGAGGAGGGAGGAGGGGAGGAGAGAAATGTGCACGCTCAGCAGAAGTGATCGTGCTGTAGAGAAAGAGGGCCGTTAACCATCAGGGTTATTACTGTAGCACAGAGCAGGAGTAGAGCAGGGCCAGGCTGGGCAGGGGACACTGCAGCTCCACGCCCGAGACGCTCCACTGACTCTTCATGTAGGTTACTGTACACCACTGCAGTGAGATTGGGCTTACACTCTTTGAAAAAAGGCGCAATCTAGAACCTAAAAGGGTTCTTTGGTTGTACCCGTAGGAGAACCCTTTGAAGAATTGTTTTTCCACAGAGGGTTCGACATGGAACCCAAAAGGGTTATACTTGGAACCACAAAAGGATTCTACCTGGAACCATAAAGGGTTCTCCTGATTTCTAAGAGCGTACTGTACCAGGGTTGGCAGCATAGGCAGGCATTGATGGGTCTAATCTCCTTTTCACATTATTGCGCAACCCTGATTTTTCACAATGTCCTTTCCAGTACAGTTCCATGCAACAACTATGGATGGATACGTAACTGGGCCAGGCACAGTACAGCTTGGCTTGGCTTGGCTTGGCTTGGCTTGGCTTGGCTTGGCTTGGCTTGGCTTGGCTTGGCTTGGCTTGGCTTGGCTTGGCTTGGCTTGGCTTGGCTTGCCTCAGTAGTGTATAAAGGGTATAACTGGTCTAAAACCGGGCTGACTCGGCTCATACACATGAAGAAGTCTAGTCCCTTCCTTAGTCGACCCCATCTTGGACGTCAGTGTATCGCCTATGAGAGTGTCTCAAGTCTCTTCAAGTGCTCCGTCGTGGCCATTTGATCCTCAGACTGAAGGTAGGCAGCCAGAAATGACTGAGACTTCTCTGCAATAGTAACAGGCTTCCCACAAAGTTTTAAAAAATACTGTCTGTAGAAAAAGACTGTAGATTAATAAATGTAATGATATATACAGGCCCGTGTTCTAATATTATGTCCCAGCTATAAGCAATCCCTCTGATTACACACTGGTTGAATCAACGTTGTTTGCATATCACTGCAATGAAATTACATTGAACCAACGTGGAATAGACTTGACGTCTGTGCCCAGTGGAATGTAACATTGTTTGATTTTTTTTAAAGTCTTATGTTGAAGCAAATACACTATATGCAGCCTACTTTATCGAGTGGAAATTCCAACAGACGAAAACGAGGCTACATAAAAAACAGCGTTAAGGACATTAGATCATTTTATAACATCACACTCTGTGACGCATCATTTCATCAACCTATTGCCGTTTTCTGACACCGTGCATTTTTCACGCACCATTTCCCGAATTCACTATTGTCTCGTTTTAAGAGGGTGTAGTGTTTTACATTGACCCGTGTTAGGTTTTACAGACAGGGACGTGCAGGTGACAACATGGTATACCGCAAGGTGAACTCTCTCAACCACTGTATCCGCTCAGTAGTCTCTAGGTTATCGATAACAGATCCCACAAAATAATAATGTATTTTTACTGTTGTGTCATTTTATGTTAGATGTCTCTCTGCAGTGTAGATTTAATTGTTGAATAAGAGATACGTGTTTTGTAAGCAGTAGACGTTTATGAGGCTTTAAAATAGTCTGGCTACTTTTGCTGATAATAAATACACATCAGACCTTGTTTTGCAGTTCAAAGCAGGCTATGCTTTGAAGGGGGGGGGGTCTGGTTTAGCCTACTCTAGATCTTATAGATCAATGATTAGCAATTCTGAAAATCTTTTACAGTTTTCTAGAGAGACGTGGAGCTGCGGGGTAGCCTACGCTAGATATTTACAATGAAGAATAGGCGTTAGGATTTTTACAATGAACATGCGGGCATGAAGTTGCAGCAAGTTCACTGTAGAATAAGTAGCCTGAATAGAGCCTAAAGGAAATAACGAAAGTACATGTTTTGACGTAATAATAACCACGTGAGAGATCGAAGCACGTTATTCGCCAATAGGTTGCATCTCATATAGCGTTAACAAAGGGATGAATTTGGTCACCATTTCAAATAATACCAAACAATGCTTATCTAAAATAGTGGCCCTGTTAAGTACGCACTAAAATGTCAGCTAAACAATCAGTAACAGCCTTCAAAAGCTGTGAAAATGTGTTACAAAGCTTGTGTAAGCATGTGTAGCTTATTGTAAACGTGTAGGCCTATACTGTAAATACAGCGTATGTGTAGCCTAAATATAACACCCATAAAAAAACAGGAAACCATTTTCCCAATGACAATATGCTATTAAATCATAAAACAATACAATAACGTTATATACATACATATATCACCAGAGCAAGGAACATACATAATCATCTGGACACATGTAATCAGAGTGTTATCCCCAAACTGGAATAAGTGCAGAGTAATGAAGAATAATAACATTGAAATATGGAGAAGGAAATGTGGTCCTATAATGGTAATAATGACCTGCTCGACCTTCTTCCAATGCGTTCATATAATCACCAGCGAAACAAACCCTGCAAACCATGATCACAAAGTATCCATAACTCAAATGCGTCTATTAACTGGGAAGTGTGGCGCCATTATTTCAAAGTGTTTTTGTTGCCCGAGTGAGTTTCTAATCTTCAGGAGGAAATGTGGAACAATGCACTGTGCATAAGAGTTGCATTAATCTTTGTCTACTGGGAAGAGGGAGAAGGGGGGGGGGGGGTAGAGAGACAGAAGGAGGGAAGCAGGGTCTTGTACATTCTCAGTGTTACAGAATTACTGCAATCCCACCGCATAGGAAGAGGAGGCTCACTGCGCCAAGGAAAGGGAAAGGAAGCCAGTGATAACAGCTGTACTGTCCTTTAAAGAGCACAATGGCCAATGACGGGCTGTACAATACACCTGCATGAGAAGTTGGAAACCACACCTGGAAAGATGCCGCAGCACACACAATGGGAATATTCAATTCTCTCAAATTCCACAAATGTACGAGTATGTATGAATGTATGAACATTTCCTGTATGAAGTGAGCATATTCCGAAGACACAGCTGAATTGTCGTAGCATGACAATCCAATAATTTGTTTGTGCAGCATTACGTCTCATATCAGTGTACAATTTATATCACTATGCTTCGTTAGAAGACAAAAAAAAAGTTCCTTGAGTGTGAAATTGCATTTCGGACTTGTCAAAAGAAGAAGTACCCCATTATTGCTAATGGTGCAGTTACAGAACATTATGATATAATATGAGTCCATTGTGGTTTGTCAGTGGGCGCTGAACTTGAATATTTCGCTTGTGTTTTTCCCAACAGCAGTTTACTGGAACTGTCGCCACTCCCTCTTCAACAGGCTACTTATAAATGATGATTACGCTTTCAAATAATCAGCGAGTTGTGACAGCCGCAGTTTGGTATGGCGTTCGTCAATGTATGCAGGGTTTGCTTATTAAAATGCGTCATTTATCATCACTGTGACAGGGTATTCATGCGAATGACTGTCAATGCCAGCAGACACTATACTGTCCTTAACCCCTTCTCTCACCTTGCTATAACTTGCACCCCCCCTCCCATCCGTCTTACCTGCAGCTCTGGGTCCTCCTCGTGCTGTAGATGGGCCTCCTCTGCTGCCTCCACCAGCCGCTGAAGGAGGGAGAAAAGGGAGAGATAGAGGAGGAGTGGAGATAAGGGGAGGGACACTGAGGGGAAGCATAAGCACACCAGCTCAACTCAAAGTCATCACCCATGTCCAAGAGTTATTTGACCCCCGACAAAGTCAGACCATCTCAGTAGCTTCTAGTTCCAGCCTGCCTTCTGCAGAGAGACATGAAATCTGCTGTAACAGAGGGCCAGAGAGCTGAGGGCTCAGGAATGGTCCTGACTGCCTGGCTGCCTGCCTGGCTGTTTGGAGCACAGAGACATACGCCTGATCTACAGTACTCCTCTTGCAGCTCTGGGAAGGGGACAGCCCAAGCCAGTCACGGACATAAAGACGGGACCAACATAATGTTTAGTCCAGTCTCCCTTCCATGTCTTGCACTATTCTATATATTTTCCCACATTTCGATATTTCTGAAAACTAATGGCTAGACAATTTGCTGTGTTGTATTACTTTTCACATCAGTGTCCTATTTACATGTATGCTTCGTGACACCTGAGAAGGCAAACCAACGTTCCTTGAGTGTGAAAATGCATTCAGGACTTGTCATAAGGTGAAGTACCCCGTTATTGCTAACGGTGCAGTTACAGTATATTGTGATATTGTATGAGGCCATTGTGGTGTGTCAGTGGACGCTGACCATGGTGCTGAATATACAGTTGTGTTTTTCTAATAGCAGTTTAACCCGAAACTGTCGCCACTCCCTCGTCAACAGGCTACTTGTGAATGATTATAGCGATACGTTGATGCTATTTACTGATGCTCATGCTCTTCGGTCGATGGATATATTCTTAATCCACTTTCAATGATATTCCTGATGCTACCCTCCCAGGATAAGGATTCTTCAACACAGTTATATCAATAACCTGCCTCAAACGAAAGACCCCATTTCTGTTAGAAACAACATGAAACTTGTAGCAATAGGCCTATATTCTGTAATGTTTTTCTGTGATAAGATTTTCCCATTCACGTAGGCTACTGTAGGCCAAGGTCTATATTTCGGCCTCGAAAGGCACCCACGGAAATTCGTGCGTTCAGTGAGATGCTTGATTGCCATTTGGCCCAGCGTAGAACCGGATCCATAACACGCAAAACCTTATTAGCCTCCTTGAAATGTGCTTGCCTGCGTGAGAAAATGCCGGCTGAACACCACAGTCATCGACGCGGTTCTGGAACAGGTTATTAATAACTGTCCAGCACATCAAAATAGCTGCAACGCAAACAGAAAATGGCGGCATTTTGTGACAGTTAAACTTAATTTATTTTCATACCGTTGCGTTTCAGTCTTAGATGGTGTCGTCAGCAATACAGGCATAATGAAATAAATAGGAAACCTCAAGTCACTAAATGCAAACAAATGTTTCTCCAGGCCTAGGTTATATTTTTGTGTGCAAATGACAAGATGCCAACATATGCTATTGGGTGGTCTTTCAAACCATATCAAATTAGTCTTACTGCCGAAAGGCAATTTCAAAACAGGTAGACTACCTCTTAAATCAAATATGCACGGCTCGCAAGGACTAGGTCAATATCATAAAGACAAATTACATCGTAATTGTTTAATTTTAATTTCGAATAGCCTACGCCACGACGCTGGTATAATGTGTAGGTTAGTGACCATTGGAATTTCTCTAACTGGATATAACATCTCGACTGCTGCCAATTTTTTTTCATATTATAAAAAATATGTTTGTATAATTTTCATCCGACGAATATAGGCCTCCAATAATTTTAAATATGCCCAAGCAATTTAGTAGCCTGTGCTACATTCAAATAATGAATGTGTTTACACAGAAAGCATTAGTCCAATTTGCAGCACTGTAACACATAGATTTAAATTCTGCCTAATAAATAGGTCTAGAGAATGATAAAGGCAATGGGCACACTATGTAGAATTACAACCATGCAAGTAATATAGCCCGGCGCGGGGAAATCTGGCAGTGCGAGATAAACGCTATCATCTCACACCACTCAACTGGGGTTAACTATTAAAATAGGCTACTTGCACCTCTCCTCTCAAGCCCAATATACATTTCCAACGGCTATATATCTGTCTCAGGAGAATGTCTTTTAGTAAATAGCATACCGTCGCTGGATAAAATGCAACACTAGTGTAATTTAAACCCGTGTTATGAATAGAAATAACCACGAAGCAGAAAGTGTGAGGAGGAAAAACGAAAAATACATGTCTGACCACTGAAATATGCTTACAATTCTTTATAACAGCTTCATGATCATGGATAGGCCTGTAACGAAAAAATGCCAACGATACAAAACGTGATAATAATCATAATAATAATAACAATACATCTAGATAATCTGTTGATCATTTTATATAGCCTAAATCTAGATATTTTCTTAACCTGCTTGCGTTGCATGTCTGCAGCTGAGGCTGAGAAATAACAGAATGTCTGATATTTTTCTGAATTACTTTTAAGTCTCCTACTCTCAGTAGTCTACATTAGGTCTACTTCCAGAAAACACCGCAAAAAGCACGTGGATGATAGATAAAAGGACAGATATGCGACAGTACATACCCGCATGGCCTCCTTTTTCATCCGGAACATTTCCTCCATCTTCTTTGCGAGAGTTTTGACCACTTTCATGCCATCAATTTCTTCCACTCGGACAGACTTCTCAAATTCTTTATATTTCTGTAAATGACAGAGAGAAAAAATACATGTTTTAACTCTCTAATATTTTGATACTGAACGAATAATCATCGTATGTTTGTGCACAGTTCACATACTACTATTACAAACGGAGGCTATGTCATTTATTTCACTGATAGATGTGAACATGTTACAATAAATCAAAGCAACTGAACTCAAAGTTTATTGGTCATGTGCACAAGATACGGCAGGTAGCCTAGTGGTTAGAGCGTTGGGCCAGTAACCGAAAGGTTGCAACATCGAATCACCCCACTGTTCCTAGGCCGTCATTGAAAATAAGAATTTTTCCTTAACTTACTTGCCTAGTTAAATAGAAGTAAAATACAGGGTGTCAATGGTAAAATGTGTGTGAGAATCACAAGTACATACTGTACATCTCATGTCAATGAGGGGGCGGGGGTAAGCCAATGTGCCCTTTGTTTTAGTAACAGAGAAGGTGAGGTGAGCCTTGCAGACACACACACACACAAACACACACGTCACATCTGATGAAGAAAAAGCCTTCCCACTGGGCACAAACCGGTTTAAGGAACGTTGTTTCATTTCAATAAAATTACGTTAAACCAACGTTGAATTGACGTCTGTGTCCAGTGGGGTACTACATCTCAGAGAGTGGCTTGCAAGACCCAGTCTCAGATGATTGGCTGATAAGATGGATCCTGTTTCATTGAATTGATTGATAGGTTATCTTGTCTCAGTAATTGGTTGACAAGCTGTGGCTCTGTCTCTGATTGGCTGCTGGGTGGCCTGGGAGTGAAGGCCATGCATGGTTGGAGGGTAATTGAAATTAAGTCAAAGCACAGGAGAAAGATAATAACATGTCAGGCTTGGGAGGTTCTGGATAATGAACTAGACTTCACACAATGCTGAGTCTGCAGGATACACTACACCTGCACTGGGACAGAACAAAGCCCAGCAGAACACACAAAGAGAATAGAACAGAACATTTAAAAAAGGTACACACACAAAATAATAATCACAGTATAACCTGCACGTCTCTCACACACACACACACACACACACACACACACACACACACACACACACACACACACACACACACACACACACACACACACACACACACACACACACACACACACACACACACACACACACACACACACACACACACACACACACATACAGTATATATTCCAAAGATGCACATTCAAAGAAAGAAACACATCACACACACACACAAATCCTAGTACATGAGGCAACAAATTACCCAGGGAAAGGAAGAGCGTGTGCAGGCAGTGGAGCAAAACAGTTCATTTCACGCCTGTCCTCCCTGCCTCAGCACCCCCCACCTCCAGTCATCGGGGTGAGGTGAAACCCCATCCATCAATAGAACTGAGTATGATTATTGATTAAGGTAATGACTAATGTGTAGATGAGGCCTGAATGAACCCAAGCCCGAGGAGTCCACACACACACACACACACACACACACACACACACACACACACACACACACACACACACACACACACACACACACACACACACACACACACACACACACACACACACACACACACACACACACACACACACACACACACACACACACACACACACACACACCACAGTGTCTCCATTCTGTGTCAATAGTCCTGTTCTGTTGCCCACACAGCAGCTCAGCCCTGTGTGGAAAAATGCTAATTCCCCATAAAGCACCCAATGATCATCCTTAATGATCAGCCCTTACCATTGAGATGTTTCTCTCTCTCCACCTCCCTCACTGGCTGCTAAGAGAGGAAGAGGCCTGCTGATTGGATGTAATGTGTTCTGAACCAGTCACGCTTCCTTGAACCAGAACATGAGGAAAGTGCTTACATAGGCAGAAAGGAAAACAACAGCCGGAGACATTTGACTTCAGAGTGTTCCGTTCTCACACAAGTCAACAGAGAATCAGCTGTGGATGTTACGCAGTTAAAATAGTTGGGAAATGTTGGGTGTATTTTTATTTTTAAATCTCGGAAGCACACGCTCATCCAACACACACACACACACACACACACACACACACACACACACACACACACACACACACACACACACACACACACACACACACACACACACACACACACACACACACACACACACACACACACACACACACACACACACACACACACACACACACACACACACACACACACACACACACACACACACACACACCATATCTTGCTACAGAAGTGTGTACATTGCTAGCGCTAGCAGTGTTAATGGTAATAGAATTGCAGCAGCAGCCTGGTGCTGAGCTGAGCTCCTCCTTATCACACACATGCAGTGAGGCTGATGAATGGAGTTGGATGGGGATATTTATCTCCTCGCATTTATCACCACTGAGTTCACACACAATCACACACAATCACACAACATATCTCACCAGCAGTATACAGTATGCAGTATGCACTGTATGAATGTAACAGATTAGGGTCGTATCAACTAGAAACCAAATGGAAGAAAACGAACTTGTCCAATAAGATAACTGTCAATTTCATTGCAAAACTGTTTGCTACGGTTTATTACGGTGTGCAATAATGAATACGACCCATGTTTTCATCTGTCTCCGGTAATCCACTATTTCTCGCTTCAATCCAACTCATTTTTAAACCCCTGCAGGTCTGGAATAATAGAATTACAATTAATTTCACTGTTTCATTAATAACGCAATTGAAGGTAATTGAGCGTAAAAAATCTGTAGGAATAAAATTATTATCTACATCCAGGTGTATGCACATAGGGCAGAGTTCCAATTCAATCTGTCTGCGTACTTAACTCAGACTTTCTGATCAAGTGTACACATTAATGCCCAGTTCTAATCCTGTGCGTATACTACAGTATACAGTGTCTTCAGAAAGTATTCACATCTATTTACTTTTTACACATTTTATTGTGTTACAGCCTGAATTTAAAATAGATTCAATTGAGATTTTGTGTCACACAATACCCTATAATGTCAAAGTGGAATTTTGTTTGTAGAAAAAAATGTAGAAATTAATAAAAAAATTGTAAAGCTGAAATGTCTTGAGTGAATAAGCATTCAACACCTTTGTTATGGCAAGTGTAAATAAGTGCAGGAGTAAAAAACGGGTTAACAAATCACATGGACTCCTTCCGTGTTCAATAATAGTAGTTAATATGATTTTTGAATAACTACCACGTCTCTGTACCACACACATACAATTATCTGTATGGTCCCTCAATCGAGTAGTGAATTTCAAGTGCAGATTAAATCACAAAGACCAGGGAGGTTTTTCAAAGCCTCGCAAAGAAGGGCACCAATTGGTAGATGTGTAAAAAAAAAATGCAGATGCTGAATATCCCTTCGAACATGGTGAAGTTATTTATTAGGTGTATCGATACACCCGGTCCCTACTAAGATACAAACGTCCTTCCGAACTCAGTTGCAGGAGAGGGATGAAACTGCTCAGGGATTTCACCAGTGGCGGCTCGCCCATTAGGGTGTTAGGGGCGGTGCCCCACTTGTGGTGGTAAATTTTTTTTTTTTTTACTTTTGATTAGTCAAAATAAATACACAATATTTTAATACAAAAATCTAGATTATATAACTAATGGATTATGTTTTAAATGCTCATAAAAGTGTAGCAAATGTGTACATTTTTCTGTTTCAAAAATATGTTGCTCAAAACAAGCTGTTGGCATACAGGCCATGCGAACATTGCTTGGATTGTGTTGCCAGCTATTTGCTATGAAGGGGAACTGCCCCAATAAAATCGCAGGATTTCATATCGCAGGATTTCAAATCGCAGGATTTCATTGTAGGAATTATAGCAGCACCAAATACATGGACCGTCCTAGGGCACTCAAATGTGCATTCAGTCAGATCTTCTGGGTCTACTCTAGTCTCCTCCCAATGAGTCTCTCGCGCCAGATGGCTTACTTCCGCACCTGACTAGATCTGCTCCATCAGGTACAGGTTGTAATTCACTGGTAAATAAATCATCCTAACAGTCATGGGAGCCTGGGACCTGATAAACTGGACAACTAAATCCAGCAAGCGTGGAAGGACAGAGGGATATACT
>NC_060190.1:34515806-34653306 GCF_021184085.1 Oncorhynchus gorbuscha
AGGGACCCGCGTGCTGAAGGAGATGGTTGAACTATGCACGTCGGTACAGGGAGGGACAGCAAGAGACTCAAGTCAAGCCTCCATTTCTGGAAAACGTTACAATTGCTGTTATCGTCTCTCAAGCAAATGACGATATTCTCTCGTGGGGATTTTCCCAGATTTGCGGAGCTCAATCTGAAAACCACCTCAGCTGCTATCCCAGGGAACAATGGGGGAGTAAAACGAGGTGTTGCAGGTAGAGCAAAGAGCGCGAAGCAGGGCGCGAGAGAGCATGAGCGAAAAGGACCAATATGTGTGTGGGGGGTAACCTAGTCGCATCACTTGCTGTAAGAACCCCGGAAAGAAGGTGAAAAGGTGAAGAGGTAAAACACGAAACTTTCACGCGGGAGCGCGCGCGTGCATCACTGGGGGATTCGACGGGTTCATTCAAGGCAGTGCAGCGTGACGGATCGACACTCGCGCTTCGAGGAGGGACCACAGTACCGAGAACATTAGAATAAACAAAATATATTCCTATGGCGCATACATTCTGAATAAGCATGAGAGTTCTCGGCCTACATAGCATTTTCTTCCTACAGTCTTCCAGATGTAAATTTGACTCAAAATAGCTTTGACCTGCTTTTTGCTTCCTGGAGTGTTTTAGACGTTACTTTGCTGTTTGAGGCAGATTGCACCGCCTGGGTTACCGCTCGTTGTCTTTCAAGTCGGTAGTGGATGAAACGATAGAACCGTGCAATATGCACACCTTCCATTAAATCGACATGACTGATTAAGCGTTTATTAGGCTAATCAAAGATCGATGTGTATGTCAAGACATTGATAAAGTGGCCTAGTGGTATTCCGCTCTTACTTTGGCCTAATGCGCAGGCTCCACATTTTAAGCGATTTTTCCTGAAATTGTTTTCATGACAAGTTTTGATTACTTACAGATAACTTAAGAGACTCAGCATTAAGTGCATGTTTTAGGTGGGCTATAGCCACAATGCCACTATGCGAATTCCAATTACAAATAGTTTCAGTCAGCAAGACTAAATTCATATTAGAGTTAATGTTGGGAGTGGGCTAGCCCATAATATGGAAGATAGCCAATATTTTTCACTGGTCAATTACTAAACTGTCCTCTATGAGGATGTCCTCTTAGGCCACATTGTCCAACACTGCTTTTAAAACTAAATTTGCGCGCACAGTTATGTCGTTGGCCACTTTGTGTATCAAACAGAACCCTCTCCATTCTGAAATACTCGAGAGGTCCTCTTTCTAAACGTGATAATGATGTCAAGGCGGATGGATTTCCCGCCACGCATGCAGCGTTTCGGCGCTAGGCCATTATTAGCTTGGTAATTACGTCGTACATCAAAGGCGCGAGGAGCCTCTGCCAGGCTGGGAACGTGCAGATAAGGCTCATGATGATGGACAATATCAACCGCTACGGCACGCGGTCACAGCCTCTCCTCTGTCGGGGCCGCAATCACATCTAGTGCGAGGAGAGTCGCTGCTTTTAATTAACTATCGACTTCAAATAAAAAGTTTGCCCCGCGTTCCGCGACACTTTATCCTAGTTGCTCTCAAGACCGGCGCCACATAGGCCTATTCAGTGAGAGGGATTTTGTTCCAACAAACTCAACTATTGGCAACAGATAGGATAGATATAGCCGGTTAAACTCGTATAAGAACACAGCATTGAATAGCTCTCTTTATTAATTCCCCCCTATATTATACTTCAATAATGTAGAGTACAGTAAGCCCATGTAGAAACAGCCTCGCCATTAATGGGCTGCCGCCATCAATGGAACTGTCCATGGGTCTGATTTCAGTGTAGTTGCTGGAGGCGCTGTCCCAGGTGCTGATTTTCGCGCAAGTCATTGCAAAGCGAGAAATGTTATATGGCTCAGGAAGTGTCTCTACCACACAGCCAGTCGTGTCCAATTCTGAATAGTCTTGTACCCTATATGGATGCTTCCTAAATGGCACCATATTCCCTATATAGTGCACTGCTTTTGGGTCCTGGTCAAAACTAGTGCACGATAGGGAATCACCCTATATCCCTATGTTTGTTTCCTTCTTGCAAACCAACTCTAACCATCCAGTCACAGTCAAATACCCTTTATTGAAGTGTAGTCTACTTTAAAGTTATCATATCGATCTTCTTACAATGAGGATTGTTCTGACAACCATAGCCACGGGAGGTAAGGGTGCTAAGGGTGCTGAAGCACCCCCTGTAAAATGTGAATTAAAAAACAAATCATTCTTAATCTCAACAAGATCTCACAGTCTCACTGCAGAATTAGACGTTGATCCAAGTTCTCCAAAAGACACATTTCAAAGTGTTTTTGCTGCTCCTGCTGCTCTATATCATTCCATTTCTCCAAACGTCACATTTCGAAGTTAAGGGTTAAGTTAAGGCATTGATTCCAAATGGTGAAGGTAAGAGTTAAGGTTGGGATAGGGTTCAAACTAATTCTAATCCAGAGTCATGGGATTCCGACCATCCGCCACCCAGTCCACAACACCCTAGCAAAACCCAAGTCTACTTGATGGTAATAGTGCTCACTGTTGCCCCTAGTGGCCGATTTTGAAGTAGTTTCTCGACATGGATATACATCCAATTTCGACATCAATCTCGAACATTCTCCCTGCTTTATCTAAATTCAAATTAGAGTCCAAGATTATCATAAGACAAAATAATAAAAAGCGTAACAGATAAAACACACATTATCTTATGAAAATTGTTACAGAAAGTAAATACACTGAATAGTAACACACACACACAGCTCTGTTCTTGATAAGTAAGGAAGTCTGGACAGGTCAGATCAATCAGGAGAGAATAGTGACCTTTTGTTCCCCTTTCTCACTCACACACCTCTTAGTCTGAGGCTGACACTTTCAACTTTCACTGACCCCCGTGAGTGTGTGTGTCACGACTTCCGCCGAAGTCGACCCTTCTCCTTGTTCGGGTGGTGTTCGGCGGTTGACATCACCGGCTTTCTAGTCACTACCGATCCATTTTTCTGTTTCGTTCTGTTTCACCTGTTTTACATTCCGTCATTACATTCCCTTTTTAACCATTTGACATACATTTCTGTTCTGTCCGTGATTGTTTATGTCGTTAGTGGTTGTGTTTGTGTTAGAGTTTTGTTGTATGTTCCATTTTTGGAATTTTGCTTTATTCTTTGAGTAAACTCAGTTGGATTACTCTATACCTGTCTCCTGCGCCTGACTCCGCTTTCACTCTGCACCCAATCACTGACAGTGTGTGTGTGTGTGTGTGTGTGTGTGTGTGTGTGTGTGTGTGTGTGTGTGTGTGTGTGTGTGTGTGTGTGTGTGTGTGTGTGTGTGTGTGTGTGTGTGTTTCATTCATGAGTGCTTTGTCAATTAACACTGTTGTGACAGCAGGGCAGGGACAGCACAAAAGTGTAGGTGATCAGACATTTTCCAGATGGCCCCTATCTGGAGCAGCACAAACTTTTTCATCAAGGGTGTCAGAGAAGGAAAGGGGATCAGGGGAAGAATACAATTCCCATCACATTGACTGGAGTCATGTAATGCATGCATTCCTGTGAGGGTACTTGCAATTCCTGAGAGCCAACTTGTTCTACAATCAGTAGCAGAGCGGGATAAAGGATCTCCGACTGAGGGAATTACTCTTTGCTAAATCCGGATCTGTAGGATATTATACCGCACGACTTAGAACACCTAATATCCGATATAGACGCCACTCTCCGTGTCTCAGTCTATAAATTGATGTAGTTCTGTCCATGAGCTGTTATTTTCCATTAATGTTCTGTATTATGTCATGTTTCATGTTTTGTGTGGACCCCCAGGAAGATTAGCTGGTACTTTTGCAACAGCTAATGGGGATCCTAATAAAATACAAAATACCCGTAGATTGAGTGGTGTGGGATTCTATAAACAATAAGAGAGTGTATGAGACCTGTGGAGAAGTGGGGCTGTTACATTATCACCACTAAGAGATTGTACCAGCCTGGAAAAGGTGTTGGAGAGTGTGTGTGTTCTTGGTCATTCCATAGCCTACCCATGATGCAGCTCCCAGCCTCTCTCCCCCCGAGGGCGAGGAGCGCCTGCATCGCGCTGGCTTCAACCTTCCCTCTGTCGTCATAGTGATGTTCACCACACTGACCATCGTGTTGAACTCCACGGTGATTGTGTTGTTGCTGATTAACAAGCAGCTAAGGCAGCCTCTGAACTATGCCTTGGTCAACATGGCTGTAGCTGACCTGGGGACAGTGCTGACCGGCGGGATTCTGTCTGTGGTCAACAACGCTCTGGGGTACTTCTCCCTTGGATGGAACCGACTGCGTCACGGACGGATTCTCTGTGGCTTTGTTTGGTGAGTGGCTCTCAGAACCGTCTGGGACATAGAAATAGAATAAATAGAACAGACATAGAAACATAGAAATTTGACTGGTATACTCATCGACATGGAAGACAATAATTCCTTTTTTTACAAACATGGCCTTTCTGTAAAGTAAAACGGTATATCATGAACGTCGTCTTGAAAATTACCGGACCAAGGTGCAGCATGGTGAGCGTACATTTCTTTTATTGGTAAATGTCGCCAACAAAACAAAGAACAAGGAAACGACCGTGAAGCTTACTTAGGCTATAATGCCACTAACAAAGACAACTACCCACAAATACAAAAAGAAAAAAAGGCTGCCTAAGTATGATTCCCAATCAGAGACAATGATAGACAGCTGATTGAGAACCATACCCTGCCAAAACATATACACAAAGAACATGGAGTTTCCCACCCGAGTCACACCCTGACCAAACAAACATAGAGAATAAAAGGATCTCTACGGTCAGGGTGTGACACCGTATGACTGTATTTAAAATGTTCACCTTTTAAACATTCACATTTTATCATATGAGACCATGTTGATTTTGTTCATTTTAATTAGTTTCTTATAGCCATCTAGTTAAAACGTTATTTTTAATCAATTCATAATTTAAATACTAAAAACAATTCTCAATTAATGAATTAAAACAAGTTCTTCCTTGATTCATGTTAATCAATCAATGCAATCATATCCAGGCAACAACATGTTGAAGTTACACTAATACACTGTTCCTTCTGATAATCTGATTTCCATAGAGAGGATGTTTGTGGTGTGCAAGCAACTGGGACCTACAATATCTCCTTTCAGACCAGGAAGAGGTGATACGAATTATGGACACCCCTTCCCAAAATTGATGATGTATGTTGCGCAGCTAGAGATTGTGAAGAGGGTACGACAACACCTTTTCCCACTCAGGAGACTGAAAGAATTTGGCATGGGTCCGCAGATCCTCAAAAGTTCTACAGCTGCACCATCGAGAGCATCTGGTTGCATCACCTCCTGGTATGGCAACTGCTCGGCAAAGCACTACAGAGGATAGTGCATACGGGCCAGTACATCACTTGTGCCAAGCTTCCTGCCATCCAGGAGCTATATACTAGGGCGGTGTCAGAGGAAGGCCAAAAAAATGGTCAAAGACTCCAGTGAACCAGTCATAAACTGTTCTCTCTGCTACAGCACGGGAAGCAGTACCAGAGCGCCAAGTTTAAAAGTTAATGTTCTGTATTATTGTCACCACTTCTGCCGAAGTCGGTTCCTCTACTTGTTCGGGCGGTGTTCGGCGGTCAACGTCACCGGTCTTCTAGCCATCGCCGATCCACCCTTCATTTTCCATTTGTTTTGTCTTGTTTTTCCACACACCTGGTTTTCATTCCCTCAAAACATGTCATGTATTTAACCCTCTGTTCCCTCATGTCTGTGTGTGAAATTGTTTGTTGTAAGTGCTTGTGTACTATTGACTGGTTCGTGACGGGTTCTGTTTGTACCCGTATTATGTTATTTCTGGATGCCATTGGTTTTACTATTAAACTGTTCCGGTTAATACCCAGTTCTGCTCTCCTGCTTCTGACTTCCCTGCAGCCAGTCACGCACCTCTTAATTATATATTATTAAGTTAACAATTAATGAAATGTCCATCCGGACTATTTGCATTGACACCCCTTGCCCCCTTTTTTTTACACTGCTGCTACTCGCTGTTTATTGTCACTTGTATAAATTACCTCGACTAACCTGTACCCCAAACATTGACTCTGTACCGGTACTCCTTGTATATAGCCTCATTATTGTTATTTTATTGTGTTACTTTTTATTTATATATTTTCTTTACTTTAGTTTATTTAGTAAATATTTTCTTAACTCTATTTTATTAAAACTGCAAGCCCTTAACTTGTTGGTTAAGGGCTTGTAAGCATTTCACGGTAAGGTTGTATTCGGTGCATATGACAAATATTTGATTTGAATTGAACATAAGGAAGGAAACAGCGCAATAGTCGCTCAAACTGTGACGTGAATAGGCTTTCATCAAATGCTCGCAGTCAAACAGCTAATAATACTGTGCGTTTCTGGTTATTTTCCAGTACGAATTGAATCGTACTGAGACCCCCCCCTTTTTTTTAGCAAACTATGATGCGTTGTTTAGTGCGCTCCCGAGTGTAGATACGGTATTCACAACAGTCCAAACGAACCAAACTAAGGGAGTAAACTCACCACAGTTTGGGAAAACCACTACCAAACTATTCGGTGTGGAAGCCCCTTAAATGCACTCAAAGCTCATGTACACCTCGACTCAATGTACCGTCTATATTTCCGGCCCTGGAGGTGTGTCTGCCCAGACAGCATCTGTACCAGTAGCCTATAGGAAGCTCTGGGGACAGGTCGTCTGGATATGGATGGCAATAAATTGGCAGAGGCAAACAAATGAACATCTTTAGCGGACAACAGATATTGAGGGCTTGAACAGAAAAAGCTGTTTGCTTGCGATTTCGTTCATACTGGTGAACCGGCGTATGAGTTGTGTGGTTGCAATGTCAACAGTCCCCTGTCTCTGGTATATCTTAGCATGCATCAATCAAGATTAAGTTAAAGTTGTGTGCAGCGCAGCGCAGTGGACATAGGCTCTAGCCTATTGCACAATGTCCCATGAAAGACTGTCTGGTTTGGCAATACTCTGTTAATACTCTGTCAATACCTGGACCAACAGGCCTCGGTAAAACAGTTGCTCATAAAAATGCAAGGCGACGCAGTTGCAACTGCCTAATTAATGTATCTACTATAGGGCTCGATGTAAAAAAAAGAGAGACAAACACAGACACATATAGACTTTATTCTAAGAGAAAGCCAGGCAGAGAGAGAAGCAGCAAGGAGGACTTCAGGAGACCAGGGGAGTCTTTCAAGTTGAATTTAATTTACCTTGAATATTGCAGCCCATTTTAGGCTATTAGCCAGAAAAAACCCGCTGAGTTCAACAAGTGGCTGAATTGATCCTCAAGCCGACTACTTTTTCCCTCATTGTTAGGCTATTTGATGTGTAATTTGTATATCAAGTTGATAAATATCAGCTAAATACAGTATAGAGATTAGGCTACAATGCATAATAAAACATTGCCTAGTGGGCTATTTATTTTAGAGTGGAATGACTGCATTATTTGGCATTAATAATAGACTGGTTTAATGCACAACAACTTTCCATCCAAGCTGGGAGAGAGCACGAGGACGCTCATGTAACTGAAAGGTTGCAAGATCGAATCCCTGGGCGGCAGGTAGCCTAGTGGTTAGAGCGTTGAACTAGTAAGGGAAAGGTTGCAAGATGGAATCCCTGAGCTGACAAGGTAAAAATCTATCGTTCTGCTCCTGAACAAGGCAGTTAACCCACTAGGCCATCATTGGAAATAAGAATTTGTTCTTAACTAACTTGCCTAGTTAAATATAGGTTTAAAAAAATACCGCTCAGGTAGGGCGGGCTATACAAGACAGTTGTACAATATAGGCTACTCTAAAACGTCTATTGGTGGCCATCTATTCTATGACATGCACATTTTTACATTATTGCCGCCAGCCAGCAGTCTAAATGGCACCACTGCTTTGTGAGGCTGAGAAAATGACGACCAAATAGGCCTACCAATAAATAGATAATAGATTTAGACACGAATCTGTCGAACGACCAACGCAATACTCCTTACCACAAACTAGACACTCGTAGGCACATTCCACAGGCTCCATCTAGTGGAGATCAATGATAATTAAATTTCCCTGTCTTTATTGGCTTCTTAAGTCATGCTGATTTTTGATTTATTTTTCCTTTATTTAGCCAGGTAGGCCAGTTGAGAACAAGTTCTCATTTACAACTGTGACCTTGCCAAGATAAAGCAAAGCAGTGTGACACAAACAACAACAAAGAGTTACACATGGAATAAACAAATGTACAGTCAATAACGCAAGAGAAAATCTGTATACAGTGTGCGCAAATGAAGTAGGGAAGTAAAGGCAATAAATAGGCCAATAGTTGCGAAGTAATTACAATTTAGCAATTAACACTGGAGTGATATATGTGCAGATGAGGATGTGCAAGTAGAAATACTGGTGTGCAAAAGAGAAGAAAAAAAACAAAAAAACAAATATGGGGATGAGGTAGGTAGTTGGTTGGGTGGGCTATTTACAGATGGGCTGTGTACAGCTGCAGTGATCGGTAAGCTGCTCTGACAGTCAATGTTTGAAGTTAGTGAGGGAGATATGTCTCCAACTTCAGTGATATTTGCAATTCGTTCCAGTCATTGGCAGCAGAGAACTGTAAGGAAAGGCGACCAAAGAGGTGTTGGCTTTGGGGATGACAAGTGAAATATACCTTATGGAGCGCGTGCTACGGGTGGGTGCTGCTATTGAGTCCATTGAGCTGAGATAAGGCCAGAGCTTTACCTAGCAAAGACTTATAGATGACCTGGAGCCAGTGGGTTTGGCGATGAATATGTAGTGAGGACCAGCCAACCAGAGCATACAGGTCGCAATGGTGGGTAGTATATGGGGCATTGGAGACAAAACGGATGGCACTGTGATAGACTGGATCCAATTTGCTGAGTAGAGTGTTGGAGGCTATATGTAAATGACATCACCGGAGTCAAGGATCGGCAGGATAGTCAGTTTTATGAGGGTATGTTTGGCAGAATGCGTTGTTGCGAAATAGGAAGCCGATTCTAAATGTAACTTTGGATTGGGAATGCTTAATATGAGTCTGGAAGGAGAGTTTACAGTCTTGCCAGACACATAGGTGATGGTGTTGTGTCTTGTCTAGTTTTGTAGATACACCTGCTCTGGGCCTTCTGAGGGTGGGTCAGCGATGCAGACCACCAAAGGCACCATCAACAACAGTCTCCCCCAGCTGAACACATACAGACATACAGATACATCCAACCATCGATTGCACCAGTAGCACCAATAGTGTCACTTATATGTTCTCAGACCTTAAAAAAAGAAGAAATATACCTAATTTGGAAAACTTAAATCATACCTTAATAAGGCGATTTATATGACCGTCGCACCTTATCATAACCAAACAAATATAGAGTTTGATTTTAATACTACATTCAGAATGGGGTGTGACAGACAGAATTGCCTGCATTCTATTCAAATTGACCACAACCCTGGTATTTTGTCTATAGTAGGTTGCAGAATGTATGTCAACTGTAGAATGCATTGTTACATTGTTGTCATGGTAAATGTAAAAGACTATGAAAATGGTATACAATACATTAAAATGCATGATTTCTCAAACAAAGCAGCGATAAAGGACAGCGCAGAATTTCAGTGTAAGTTTATTCAGTAACAATCATTATAAAATAAAATATTATCGATTCAAATGAATTCAAGGCCAAAATAAAATGGGAAAATACAAAAAAAAATGTGTTAATACAAAACCTAGAATGTCACAATAACGCATTTGCTACTAAGAGAAATCATGTTTGCTGAATAAAAACATCACAGAGCAAATGTTTGGGGACTTTCAAGTAGAGAACATTGCCACGGGTCTTTCCATACATTTGTTTTATTACATATTTAATAACAGTAATAGTAGTAATAGTAATCATAATAATTATAATGATAGAATGAAAACGATGCAACAAGTCTTTCTCTGTAAACTGGTATATTACCACAGGTATATGACCATTTTTAACCCGCAAACAGAGGAACAGTGCACCTTGAAAATGTTTTATTTCATTGGTTCTTTCATATTTCTGTCCCAGCAATGTCAGGTGAGGTGTAAATGACAAATATAGATTTCACTAAACCATACACACAGTCACAAAAAAGTACAAAATTGTCTCACCTTAATACACAAACATTTGTATAGAAAAATGAGAAACATTGGTACTATACAGTTACTTGTGCAAAGACAAACAGCTATGTGCTAATATTTAAATACCATTGGTATAGAACCAACTCATTTTCTCTTTTCTTTTTTCAGGAATCCCTGACATGAGGTAAAAGTAAATTGGTTTCATCTTTTGCTTAACACAAGTGTTTAAAAAACAATGCATATTTTCAGTTCAGTAATTGCTACGAATAGTACAATGGTGCCTGGAATTCGCATTGGTCCTTTCACAAGATAGTTATCAACAAAAAGACCAGAGCACTTTTTTTTAAAACTCACAAACGATTCAAAGAGCCCTTTCAATGTGCACGCAAAGTGGAAAACCTACATTTTCACGACAGTATTCGGTTGACTGAGAACGCATTGCGAACTCGTGAACTACAAATCAAACCCTCATGAACTACAGATCACACGTCTCCTCACCAACCCATCGTCTGAGCTTATTCAAAATCTCCAGGGCAGCGCCTGGGGAAAGAAGCTTGATCCTTTGTCGTCTATATTTTTGTCTGTTTGCGTAAAGTCATTTTGTGGTCCATCAATTTTCAACTTTCGTCAAGAGCCACAAGAGTGGAGTTTTCTGGTAAAAACGAGCCGTAGTACAAACGCTCCCTTCTCATCGGAAGGAGAAGCTCGCTGTGGGAAAGAGACTGGTTGGTTGAGAGGGAGGCTGATATGTTTTTCCCAGATGGTGCTGGACCACCACGTGGTATAGCGTATATGCAGAGAGAAGCCGGAGAGAGAGACGCCGAGAAGAGTGGGGTTTAGTATTGCTTAGCCTCTCTCCAGCTTAAACCCAATAAGACACGACAACACAACAGAAAAAAAGAGAACAATGGCAGAGACTGTGGACCCACCTAGACCATGATGCCTCATTAAGGTCTCATCTGTCCTGTGAACACCCCTGATGAATTACGTGCCTCACCAGTCAGCTACCATGCCAATCCGGTCTATCCTGGCTCACACAGGCTCAGTCTGTCACAAGCCTCACATAGCAACAACAACATGAAGGCCAAGTGATTAGGATGATTCCGTTTGAAAGGGTTCGGTGGAATTAACTGACATGAATCATATATTGAGGAATAATCCCAACACAAGCATTGAGAACGACAGAGATTCCCGTTCATCTCACTTCTTCGATCATATCGTTTTCTTTCAGCAGCAGAAGGCATTTCAGTTGGGATAGATGAGATGAATGAAGTTGTAGAATGAATCTCAAAATGGGTGAAGCAGCATTGTCAATGCACTAAAGCATTTGACCTTCCCGTGCTGTGCACCTGCCCTGCACAACATATGCAAACACAAATGTTTATCATCACATCTTTATTAAGGTGGAGTAGCCTCCTTGAAGCCTAGCTAACTTCAAGTCCAACAAAGATGCCCTTAGTAAAAAGGGGGACTTAACGTTGTGGTACTGGTGTGGTTGGAGGGGCGCACAAAGTGTTCTTACCCTCGCTCATAAAACAAGTAAAAAAAACACAAAAAACATTTGCATATCTTGTGCAGCTGTGTTGTTACACCAAGAACCAAACACTTTCACAGACAAGCCAAGGATGCATATGAGCAACAACAAAGAAAAAGACCAATTAATCTCAGAATATTGTACCTAATAATATAATAACACCAGAGAACGTCTTTCCTGGTAGCATAATAGGACTCATTACGGCGTGTATTGCTGACCTTTTGAAATGGTACATCATTACAAAATATAGAACATCTCTTTACAAAGTTTTTTCTGTTTGTTAATATAATACAATTAATTTACAGTGTATCTACTATGAAATATGAATTCTCAGGCTATTCTAAGACTAAAAACAACCTGCCTGCTAGTGCATTTATCCCAAATGCTAGTAGTCACCTCAGAAGTGTATATTTAAGCAATAAGGCACGAGGGGGTGTGGTATATTTCCAATATACCACGGCTAAGGGCTGTTCTTACGCACGATTCAACGCCTGGACACCGCCCTTAGCCGTGGTAGTATATTGGCCATATACCATAACCCTGAGGTGCCTTATTGCTATTATAAACTGGTTACCAACGTAATTAGAGCAGCAAAAATACATGTTTCGTCATACCCGTGGCATACGGTCTGATATACCAATGCTGTCAGCCAATTAGCATTCAGGGTTTGAACCACTAAGTGAATAATTCTGATTTGATGATGCTATAAATGTGACTGATATCTCCTGCATACTTAAACTGGTTAATCTTAAACTAAAACAGCTAGGGGGAAGGGGGGGGTAGGTGGGGGAGATATGCCTTTCTATGCTTGCATTGAAAACTTGCATGATATGCCAAAACCTTAATAAAGTGACAGAGGGAATGACATCTTTCATCTGATTGTCAACACCCTTAATGACCCGGCCCGGTACCTCACGCCCTCTGCCAATAGGTCCACCTCCTCCGCTGACACTCCATGTTCTCATCTGCGACTGGCTCGTTGATGAGCCTGTGTCACTTCCAGACTGTAACCTATGACCTACGGGCATGGTCCACCATGTGCCAGTAGTGCCGGTCTGGGAGGGCGGAACTAGCATAGTTTCCTGGCACCAGGGTTGGTTCCTGGCCCTGTGATTGACAGACGTTGACGGGAATGCCCTGGCTGGCAGAGGGCGAGTTACAGGATAAGTGGGCGGAGCCAGTGTGTCTCTCTCTCTCTCTCTCTCCTCATAGGCACCTTTCTCTTCCATGTAAAAGGCACTTCTTTTGGTCGTAAGCCAATAGATGCATTTCTCATTGGGTTTTCCACTGTCGGTGCTGTAGTCTATATTAAGTAGAGTACATACAGCTAGCAGTTCACTTCTAGTCGTTTATTCTCCAGCTGATGCTATAAAGTGGTGATGCAGATCATCTCGTCTGCCAGGTCCTCCTCGTACACCACTCTAAGCTCCACCTCCGGCTCCTCATCACTATAACTGGCTGTGGCGTCTTGGAGGTCATAGTCCCGCTCGCTCATGACGGGGTACACGTGGACCCCGTTAACCGCCGGCGCCACGCCAGCGCTCAGCAAGTGGCTGGCCGCGCTCTCCATCTCGTCGATGGTCATCTCGCACGCGTCCGCTATCTCGTGCTTGGTGGCGGCCACAAACTTTGGATCCATGGCGTATCTCCCGAGACCCTCTGATATCAACACCTGCCCGGCGACAGGAGAAAACAGACCACATTGTGTTTATTATTAAAGTTACTGTTAGTAGCGTTAAAAGGCCTGTTTGCGTATCTGAAACGTAATGAGTTTGAGTGTTCAAACCATCCACACCTGGCTAGCTGTAATATACTGTACTCACTAACGTGGTAGCCTACTAACGACTTCCATATATCATCTCAGAGCACAACCCACCCTCCTCTACCCTGCCTTGGACTCACCGCCTCCACCAAGCTGGTGGCGCTCTTCTGATTGCGCTGCTGGTGGTACTCCGGGGCCACCTGGAGGTGGACGGGGGAATAGATCCCCTGGGAGTACTCTGGGTCATCTGTGTACCAAGAGCTCTTCCTCAGAGGCACCTGGCTGCTGACGGCACTCTCCCCGAAGAGAAGAGGAGATTCAGACACTCTTGGAGGAAAACAGAGGGCCAATGATAAGGAGGAGGAAGCAGGGGACAGTGTGACTCAGTGTCAGACTCAATGTTCTATATCAGAGTGCATGACAACTTCCTAGTGACAAAATAATAACAGTGAGACATGCAGTGTGGCTCCTGCAACCCCCTCCATACGCAAGACTGAATCATTACCAATCAAACCTTACTCTTCCTCCAAGAGCCAGACGAACAGCTCTCCGAATAAAACCCACACATTATACTACACACGCACAATACATTTCTATATGTCACACTATACATTTCTATATGGTCACACTATACATTTCTATATGGTCACACTATACATTTCTATATGTCACACTATACATTTCTATATGTCACACTATACATTTTTATATGTCACACTATACACTTCTATATGTCACACTATACACTTCTATGTCACACTATACACTTCTATATGTCACACTATGCATTTCTATATGGTCACACTATACACTTCTATATGTCATACTATACATTTCTATATGTCATACTATACATTTCTATATGGTCACACTATACACTTCTATATTCACACTATACATTTCTATATGTCATACTATACATTTCTATATGTCACACTATACATTTCTATATGTCATACTATACATTTCTATATGTCATACTATACATTTCTATATGTCATACTATACATTTCTATATGTCGAACTATACACTTCTATATGTCATACTATACATTTCTATATGTCAAACTATCACTTCTATATGTCATACTATACATTTCTATATGTCAAACTATACACTTCTATATTCACACTATACATTTCTATAAGTCAAACTATACATTTCTATATGTCACACTATACATTTCTATATGTCCCACTATACATTTCTATATGTCAAACTATACACTTCTATATTCACACTATACATTTCTATAAGTCAAACTATACATTTCTATATGTCCCACTATACATTTCTATATGTCCCACTATACATTTCTATATGTCCCACTATACATTTCTATATGTCATACTATACATTTCTATATGTCAAACTATACACTTCTATATTCACACTATACATTTCTATAAGTCAAACTATACATTTCTATATGTCACACTATACATTTCTATATGTCACACTATACATTTCTATATGTCACACTATACACTTCTATATGTCACACTATACACTTCTATATGTCACACTAAACACTTCTATATGTCACACTATACACTTCTATATGTCATACTATACATTTCTATATGTCATACTATACATTTCTATATGTCACACTATACATTTCTATATGTCATACTATACATTTCTATATGTCGAACTATACACTTCTATATGTCATACTATACATTTCTATATGTCAAACTATCACTTCTATATGTCATACTATACATTTCTATATGTCAAACTATACACTTCTACATTCACACTATACATTTCTATAAGTCAAACTATACATTTCTATATGTCACACTATACATTTCTATATGTCCCACTATACATTTCTATATGGTCACACTATACAGTTCTATATGTCACACTATACAGTTCTAGATGTCACACTATACACATCTGTCATTTACTAAAACAGAAATGTGTGTCGGCATGTATCCTTCATCGGGGTTGTACAGACAGAACAGCAGAGTTTTTGTATACCTTCGCCCGGGGTGATCCACCCGGATGAGGGGCGTGTAGTAGGGCGACTGCTCCTTACTGGATGGAGTGGCGGGGGGAGTAGTCCAGGAACGGGTGGAGCGGGAGGGGGAGAGATGGTGGGCTCTGCTGGAGTCCAGCCCTGCTACAGCCATCACCTGTAGAGGGAGGTCAGGAACACACACACTGGTCTAACAACACACACACTGGTCTAACAACACACACACTGGTCTAACACCACACACACTGGTCTAACAACACACACACTGGTCTAACATCACAAACTGGTCTAACATGACAAACTGGTCTAACAACACACACACTGGTCTAACAACACACACACACTGGTCTAACATCACAAACTGGTCTAACATCACAAACTGGTCTAACAACACACACACTGGTCTAACACACACACACTGGTCTAACACCACACACACTGGTCTAACACCACACACACTGGTCTAACAACACACACACTGGTCTAACAACACACACACTGGTCTAACAACACACACACTGGTCTAACAACACACACACTGGTCTAACAACACACACTGGTCTAACAAACACACACTGGTCTAATACCACACACACTGGTCTAACACCACACACAGTGGTCTAACACCACACACAGTGGTCTAACACCACACACAGTGGTCTAACAACACACACAGTGGTCTAACAACACACACAGTGGTCTAACAACACACACACTGGTCTAACAACACACACACTGGTCTAACAACACACACTGGTCTAACACACACACACTGGTCTAACAACATACAAACTGGTCTAACAACACACACACACTGGTCTAACACACACACACACACTGGTCTAACACACACACACACACACTGGTCTAACACCACACAAACTGGTCTAACAACACACACACTGGTCTAACAACACACACTGGTCTAACACACACACACTGGTCTAACAACACAAACTGGTCTAACAACACACACACTGGTCTAACAACACACACACTGGTCTAACAACACACACACACTGGTCTAACATCACAAACTGGTCTAACATCACAAACTGGTCTAACAACACACACACTGGTCTAACACACACACACTGGTCTAACACCACACACACTGGTCTAACACCACACACACTGGTCTAACAACACACACACTGGTCTAACAACACACACACTGGTCTAACATCACAAACTGGTCTAACAACACACACACTGGTCTAACAACACACACACTGGTCTAACACACACACACTGGTCTAACACCACACACACTGGTCTAACACCACACACACTGGTCTAACAACACACACACTGGTCTAACATCACAAACTGGTCTAACAACACACACACTGGTCTAACAACACACACTGGTCTAACAAACACACACTGGTCTAATACCACACACACTGGTCTAACACCACACACAGTGGTCTAACACCACACACAGTGGTCTAACACCACACACAGTGGTCTAACAACACACACACTGGTCTAACAACACACACACTGGTCTAACAACACACACTGGTCTAACACACACACACTGTTCTAACAACATACACACTGGTCTAACAACATACAAACTGGTCTAACAACACACACACACTGGTCTAACACACACACACACACTGGTCTAACACCACACAAACTGGTCTAACAACACACACACTGGTCTAACAACACACACTGGTCTAACACACACACACTGGTCTAACACCACACACACTGGTCTAACACCACACACACTGGTATAACAACACACACTGGTCTAACAACACACACACTGGTCTAACACACACACACACTGGTCTAAAACCACACACACTGGTCTAACAACACACACACTGGTCTAACACACACACACTGGTCTAACAACACAAACTGGTCTAACAACACACACACTGGTCTAACACCACACACACTGGTCTAACACACACACACTGGTCTAACACCACACACACTGGTATAACACCACACACACTGGTCTAACAACACACACTGGTCTAACAACACACACACTGGTCTAACAACACACACTGGTCTAACAACACACACTGGTCTAACACACACACACACTGGTCTAAAACCACACACACTGGTCTAACAACACACACACTGGTCTAACACACACACACTGGTCTAACAACATAAACTGGTCTAACAACACACACACTGGTCTAACAACACACACACTGGTCTAACACCACACACACTGGTCTAACACACACACACTTGTCTAACACCACACACACTGGTCTAACACCACACACACTGGTCTAACACCACACACACTGGTCTAAAACCACACACACTGGTCTAACAACACACACACTGGTCTAACACACACACACTGGTCTAACAACACAAACTGGTCTAACAACACACACACTGGTCTAACAACACACACTGGTCTAATACACACACACACTGGTCTAAAACCACACACACTGGTCTAACACACACACTGGTCTAACACACACACACTGGTCTAACAACACACAAACTGGAACAACACACAAACTGGAACAACACACAAACTGGTCTAACAACACACACACTGGTCTAACAACACACACACTGGTCTAACAACACCCGCACTGGTCTAACAACACACACACTGGTCTAACAACACACACACACTGGTCTAAAACCACACACAGTGGTCTAACAACACACACACTGGTCTAACAACACACACACTGGTCTAACAACACACACTGGTCTAACACACACACACTGTTCTAACAACATACACACTGGTCTAACAACATACAAACTGGTCTAACAACACACACACACTGGTCTAACACACACACACACACTGGTCTAACACCACACAAACTGGTCTAACAACACACACACTGGTCTAACAACACACACTGGTCTAACACACACACACTGGTCTAACACCACACACACTGGTCTAACACCACACACACTGGTATAACAACACACACTGGTCTAACAACACACACACTGGTCTAACACACACACACACTGGTCTAAAACCACACACACTGGTCTAACAACACACACACTGGTCTAACACACACACACTGGTCTAACAACACAAACTGGTCTAACAACACACACACTGGTCTAACACCACACACACTGGTCTAACACACACACACTGGTCTAACACCACACACACTGGTATAACACCACACACACTGGTCTAACAACACACACTGGTCTAACACACACACACTGGTCTAACAACACACACTGGTCTAACAACACACACTGGTCTAACACACACACACACTGGTCTAAAACACACACACTGGTCTAACAACACACACACTGGTCTAAACACACACACTGGTCTAACAACATAAACTGGTCTAACAACACACACACTGGTCTAACAACACACACACTGGTCTAACACCACACACACTGGTCTAACACACACACACTGGTCTAACACCACACACACTGGTCTAAAACACACACACTGGTCTAACACCACACACACTGTCTAACACCACACACACTGGTCTAAAACCACACACACTGGTCTAACAACACACACACTGGTCTAACACACACACACTGGTCTAACAACACACACACTGGTCTAACACACACTAACAACACACACACTGGTCTAACAACACACACTGGTCTAATACACACACACACTGGTCTAAAACCACACACACTGGTCTAACACACACACTGGTCTAACACACACACACTGGTCTAACAACACACAAACTGGAACAACACAAACTGGAACAACACACAAACTGGTCTAACAACACACACACTGGTCTAACAACACACACACTGGTCTAACAACACCCGCACTGGTCTAACAACACACACACTGGTCTAACAACACACACACACTGGTCTAAAACCACACACACTGGTCTAACAACACACACACTGGTCTAACACACAGACACTGCTCTAACAACACAAACTGGTCTAATAACACACAAACTGGAACAACACACAAACTGGTCTAACACACAAACTGGTCTAACACACACACTGGTCTAACAACACACACACTGGTCTAACAACACACACACTGGTCTAACAACAAACACTGGTCTAACACACACACACTGTTCTAACAAACTATACACACTGGTCTAACAACATACAAACTGGTCTAACAAACTGGTCTAACTGGTCTAACACACACACACTGGTCTAACACCACACAAACTGGTCTAACACACACACTGGTCTAACAACACACAAAATGGTCTAACAACACACACTGGTCTAACAACACACACACTGGTCTAACAACACACACTGGTCTAATACACACACACACTGGTCTAAAACCACACACACTGGTCTAACACACACACACTGGTCTAACAACACACAAACTGGAACAACACACAAACTGGAACAACACACAAACTGGTCTAACAACACACACACTGGTCTAACAACACACACACTGGTCTAACAACACCCGCACTGGTCTAACAACACACACACTGGTCTAACAACAACACACACACACTGGTCTAAAACCACACACACACACTGGTTTAAAACCACACACACTGGTCTAACAACACACACACTGGTCTAACACACAGACACTGCTCTAACAACACAAACTGGTCTAATAACACACAAACTGGAACAACACACAAACTGGTCTAACACACACACTGGTCTAACAACACACACAAACTGGTCTAACAACACACAGACTGGTCTAACAACACACAAACTGGTATAACAACACACACACTGGTCTAACAACACACACACTGGTCTAACAACACACACACTGGTCTAACAACACACACACTGGTCTAACAACAAACACTGGTCTAACACACACACACTGTTCTAACAAATATACACACTGGTCTAACAACATACAAACTGGTCTAACAACACACACACACTGGTCTAACACAAACACACACTGGTCTAACACCACACAAACTGGTCTAACACACACACTGGTCTAACAACACACAAAATGGTCTAACAACACACACTGGTCTAACAAACACACACTGGTCTAATACCACACACACTGGTCTAACACCACACACAGTGGTCTAACACCACACACAGTGGTCTAACACCACACACAGTGGTCTAACACCACACACACTGGTCTAACACCAAACACACTGGTCTAACACCACACACACTGGTCTAACACCACACACACTGGTCTAACAACACACACACTGGTCTAACAACACACACACTGGTCTAACAACACACACTGGTCTAACACCACACACACTGGTCTAACACCACACACACTGGTATAACAACACACACTGGTCTAACAACACACACACTGGTCTAACACACACACACTGGTCTAACAACATAAACTGGTCTAACAACACACACACTGGTCTAACAACACACACTGGTCTAACACACACACACTGTTCTAACAACATACACACTGGTCTAACAACATACAAACTGGTCTAACAACACACACACACTGGTCTAACACACACACACTGGTCTAACAACATAAACTGGTCTAACAACACACACACTGGTCTAACAACACACACTGGTCTAACACACACACACTGTTCTAACAACATACACACTGGTCTAACAACATACAAACTGGTCTAACAACACACACACACTGGTCTAACACACACACACACTGGTCTAACACACACACACTGTTCTAACAACATACACACTGGTCTAACAACATGCAAACTGGTCTAACAACACACACACACTGGTCTAACACCACACAAACTGGTCTAACAACACACACACTGGTCTAACACCACACACACTGGTCTAACAACACACACACTGGTCTAACAACACACACTGGTCTAACACACACACACACTGGTCTAACAACACACAAACTGGTCTAACAACACACACACTGGTCTAACACCACACACACTGGTCTAACACACACACACTGGTCTAACACCACACACACTGGTCTAACACCACACACACTGGTCTAACACCACACACACTGGTCTAACAACACACACTGGTCTAACACACACACACTGTTCTAACAACATACACACTGCTCTAACAACATACAAACTGGTCTAACAACACACACACACTGGTCTAACACACACACACTGGTCTAACAACATAAACTGGTCTAACAACACACACACTGGTCTAACAACACACACTGGTCTAACACACACACACTGTTCTAACAACATACACACTGGTCTAACAACATACAAACTGGTCTAACAACACACACACACTGGTCTACACACACACACACACTGGTCTAACACCACACAAACTGGTCTAACAACACACACACTGGTCTAACACCACACACACTGGTCTAACACACACACACTGGTCTAACACCACACACACTGGTCTAACACCACACACACTGGTCTAACACCACACACACTGGTCTAACAACACACACTGGTCTAACAACACACACACTGGTCTAACAACACACACACTGGTCTAACAACACACACTGGTCTAAACACACACACACTGGTCTAAAACCACACACACTGGTCTAACACACACACACTGGTCTAACAACACCCACACTGGTCTAACAACACACACACTGGTCTAACAACACACACACACTGGTCTAAAACCACACACACTGGTCTAACAACACACACACTGGTCTAACACACACTGCTCTAACAACACACACTGGTCTAATAACACACAAACTGGAACAACACACAAACTGGTCTAAACACACACACTGGTCTAACAACACACACACTGGTCTAACAACACAACACTGGTCTAACAACACACACACTGGTCTAACAACACACACACTGGTCTAACAACTAACACACACACTGGTCTAACAACACACACACTGGTCTAACTAACAACACACAAACTGTCTAACAACACACACACTGGTCTAACAACACACACACTGGTCTAACAACACACACACTGGTCTAACAACACACACACTGGTCTAACAACACACACACTGGTCTAACAACACACACAATGGTCTAACAACACACAAAATGGTCTAACAACACACACTGGTCTAACAAACACACACTGGTCTAATACCACACACACTGGTCTAACACCACACACACTGGTCTAACACCACACATACTGGTCTAACACACACACACTGTTCTAACAAATATACACACTGGTCTAACAACATACAAACTGGTCTAACAACACACACACACTGGTCTAACACAAACACACACTGGTCTAACACCACACAAACTGGTCTAACACACACACTGGTCTAACAACACACAAAATGGTCTAACAACACACACTGGTCTAACAAACACACACTGGTCTAATACCACACACACTGGTCTAACACCACACACACTGGTCTAACACCACACACAGTGGTCTAACACCACACACAGTGGTCTAACACCACACATACTGGTCTAACACCACACATACTGGTCTAACACCAAACACACTGGTCTAACACCACACACACTGGTCTAACACCACACACACTGGTCTAACAACACACACACTGGTCTAACAACACACACACTGGTCTAACACCACACACACTGGTCTAACACCACACACACTGGTATAACAACACACACTGGTCTAACAACACACACACTGGTCTAACAACACACACTGGTCTAACACACACACACACTGGTCTAAAACCACACACACTGGTCTAACAACACACACACTGGTCTAACACACACACACTGGTCTAACAACATAAACTGGTCTAACAACACACACACTGGTCTAACAACACACACTGGTCTAACACACACACACTGGTCTAACAACATACACACTGGTCTAACAACATACAAACTGGTCTAACAACACACACACACTGGTCTAACACACACACACACTGGTCTAACACCACACAAACTGGTCTAACAACACACACACTGGTCTAACACCACACACACTGGTCTAACACACACACACTGGTCTAACACCACACACACTGGTCTAACACCACACACACTGGTCTAACACCACACACACTGGTATAACAACACACACTGGTCTAACAACACACACACTGGTCTAACACACACACACTGGTCTAACAACACACACTGGTCTAACACACACACACACTGGTCTAAAACCACACACACTGGTCTAACACACACACACTGGTCTAACAACACAAACTGGTCTAACAACACACAAACTGGTCTAACAACACACAAACTGGAACAACACACAAACTGGTCTAACAACACACACACTGGTCTAACAACACACACACTGGTCTAACAACACCCACACTGGTCTAACAACACCCGCACTGGTCTAACAACACACACACACTGGTCTAAAACCACACACACTGGTCTAACAACACACACACTGGTCTAACACACAGACACTGCTCTAACAACAAAAACTGGTCTAATAACACACAAACTGGAACAACACACAAACTGGTCTAACACACACACACTGGTCTAACAACACACACACACTGGTCTAACAACACACACACTGGTCTAACAACACACAAACTGGTCTAACAACACACACACTGGTCTAACAACACACACACTGGTCTAACACCACACACACTGGTCTAACACCACACACACTGGTATAACAACACACACTGGTCTAACAACACACACACTGGTCTAACAACACACACTGGTCTAACACACACACACACTGGTCTAAAACCACACACACTGGTCTAACAACACACACACTGGTCTAACACACACACACTGGTCTAACAACATAAACTGGTCTAACAACACACACACACACTGGTCTAACAACACACACTGGTCTAACACACACACACTGGTCTAACACACACACACTGTTCTAAGAACAAACACACTGGTCTAACACCACACACACTGGTCTAACACACACACACTGGTCTAACACCACACACACTGGTCTAACACCACACACACTGGTCTAACACCACACACACTGGTCTAACAACACACACACTGGTCTAACAACACACACTGGTCTAACACACACACACTGGTCTAACACACACACACTGGTCTAAAACCACACACACTGGTCTAACAACACACACACTGGTCTAACACACACACACTGGTCTAACAACACAAACTGGTCTAACAACACACAAACTGGAACAACACACAAACTGGTCTAACAACACACACACTGGTCTAACAACACACACACTGGTCTAACAACACCCGCACTGGTCTAACAACACACACACTGGTCTAACAACACACACACACTGGTCACACACACTGGTCTAACAACACACACACTGGTCTAACACACAGACACTGCTCTAACAACACAAACTGGTCTAATAACACACAAACTGGAAACACACAAACTGGTCTAACACACACACTGGTCTAACAACACACACACACTGGTCTAACAACACACACACTGGTCTAACAACACACACACTGGTCTAACAACACACACACTGGTCTAACAACACACACACTGGTCTAACACCACACACTGGTCTAACAACACACACACACTGGTCTAACATCACAAACTGGTCTAACATCACAAACTGGTCTAACAACACACACACTGGTCTAACACACACACACTGGTCTAACACCACACACACTGGTCTAACACCACACACACTGGTCTAACACCACACACACTGGTCTAACAACACACACACTGGTCTAACAACACACACTGGTCTAACACCACACACACTGGTCTAACAACACACACTGGTCTAACAAACACACACTGGTCTAATACCACACACACTGGTCTAACACCACACACAGTGGTCTAACACCACACACAGTGGTCTAACACCAAACACACTGGTCTAACACCACACACACTGGTCTAACACCACACACACTGGTCTAACAATACACACACTGGTCTAACAACACACACACTGGTCTAACAACACACACTGGTCTAACAACACACACTGGTCTAACACACACACACTGTTCTAACAACATACACACTGATCTAACAACATACAAACTGGTCTAACAACACACACACTGGTCTAACACCACACACACTGGTCTAACACCACACACACTGGTCTAACACCACACACACTGGTATAACAACACACACTGGTCTAACAACACACACTGGTCTAACAACACACACACTGGTCTAACACACACACTGGTCTAACACACACACACTGGTCTAAAACACACACACTGGTCTAACAACACACACACTGGTCTAACAACACACACTGGTCTAACAACACAAACTGGTCTAACACACAAACTGGAACAACACACAAACTGGTCTAACAACACACACACTGGTCTAACAACACACACACTGGTCTAACAACACCCGCACTGGTCTAACAACACACACACTGGTCTAACAACACACACACACTGGTCTAAAACCACACACACTGGTCTAACAACACACACACTGGTCTAACAACAGACACTGCTCTAACAACACAAACTGGTCTAATAACACACAAACTGGAACAACACACAAACTGGTCTAACACACACACTGGTCTAACAACACACACACACTGGTCTAACAACACACACACTGGTCTAACAACACACAAACTGGTCTAACACAACACACACCTGGTCTAACAACACACACACTGGTCTAACAACACACACACTGGTCTAACACCACAACACTGGTCTAACCACACACACTGGTCTAACACACACACACTGGTCTAACATCACAAACTGGTCTAACAACACACACACTGGTCTAACAACACACACACACTGGTCTAACATCACAAACTGGTCTAACACACAAACTGGTCTAACACACACACACTGGTCTAACACACACACACACTGGTCTAACACACACACACACTGGTCTAACAACACACACACTGGTCTAACAACACACACACTGGTCTAACAACACACACTGGTCTAACAACACACACTGGTCTAACAACACACACTGGTCTAAAACACACACACTGGTCTAACACCACACACACTGGTCTAACACCACACACTGGTCTAACACCACACACAGTGGTCTAACACCAAACACACTGGTCTAACACCAAACACACTGGTCTAACACCACACAACTGGTCTAACACCACACACACTGGTCTAACAAACACACACTGGTCTAACAACACTAACACACTGGTCTAACAACACACACTGGTCTAACACACACACACTGGTCTAACAACATACACACTGGTCTAACAACACACAAACTGGTCTAACAACACACACACACTGGTCTAACACTAACAACACACACACTGGTCTAACAACACACAACACTGGTCTAACAACACACACACTGGTCTAACAACACACACACTGGTCTAACAACACACACACTGGTCTAACAACACACACACACTGGTCTAACAACACACACTGGTCTAACACACACACTGGTCTAACAACACACACACTGGTCTAACACACACACACACTGGTCTAACAACACACACACTGGTCTAACACACACACACTGGTCTAACAACACAAACTGGTCTAACAACACACACACTGGTCTAACAACACACACACTGGTCTAACACACAGACACTGCTCTAACAACACAAACTGGTCTAATAACACACAAACTGGAACAACACACAAACTGGTCTAACACACACACTGGTCTAACAACACACACACACTGGTCTAACAACACACACACTGGTCTAACAACACACAAACTGGTCTAACAACACACACACTGGTCTAACAACACACACACTGGTCTAACAACACACACACTGGTCTAACACCACACACACTGGTCTAACAACACACACACTGGTCTAACATCACAAACTGGTCTAACAACACACACACTGGTCTAACAACACACACACACTGGTCTAACATCACAAACTGGTCTAACATCACAAACTGGTCTAACAACACACACACTGGTCTAACACACACACACTGGTCTAACACCACACACACTGGTCTAACACCACACACACTGGTCTAACAACACACACACTGGTCTAACAACACACACACTGGTCTAACAACACACACTGGTCTAACAACAACAACACTGGTCTAACAACACACACACTGGTCTAATACACACACACTGGTCTAACACCACACACAGTGGTCTAACACCACACACAGTGGTCTAACACCAAACACACTGGTCTAACACCAAACACACTGGTCTAACACCACACACACTGGTCTAACACCACACACACTGGTCTAACAATACACACACTGGTCTAACAACACACACACACTGGTCTAACAACACACACACTGGTCTAACAACACACAAACTGGTCTAACAACACACACACTGGTCTAACAACACACACACTGGTCTAACAACACACACACTGGTCTAAACACACACACACTGGTCTAACACACACACTGGTCTAACAACACACACACTGGTCTAACATCACAAACTGGTCTAACAACACACACAACTAACAACTAACACACACACTGGTCTAACATCACAAACTGGTCTAACATCACAAACTGGTCTAACAACACACACACTGGTCTAACACACACACACTGGTCTAACACCACACACACTGGTCTAACACCACACACACTGGTCTAACAACACACACACTGGTCTAACAACACACACTGGTCTAACAACACACACACTGGTCTAACAACACACACTGGTCTAACAAACACACACTGGTCTAATACCACACACACTGGTCTAACACCACACACAGTGGTCTAACACCACACACAGTGGTCTAACACCAAACACACTGGTCTAACACCAAACACACTGGTCTAACACCACACACACTGGTCTAACACCACACACACTGGTCTAACAATACACACACTGGTCTAACAACACACACACTGGTCTAACAACACACACTGGTCAACAACAACACACACACACTGTTCTAACAACACTGGTCTAACAACTGGTCTAACAACACAAACTGGTCTAACAACACACACACACTGGTCTAACACACACACACACTGGTCTAACACCACACAAACTGGTCTAACAACACACACACTGGTCTAACAACACACACACTGGTCTAACACCACACACACTGGTCTAACACCACACACACTGGTATAACAACACACACTGGTCTAACAACACACACTGGTCTAACAACACACACACTGGTCTAACACACACACACACTGGTCTAACAACACACACACTGGTCTAACACACACACACTGGTCTAACAACACAAACTGGTCTAACAACACACACACTGGTCTAACAACACACACACTGGTCTAACACACAGACACTGCTCTAACAACACAAACTGGTCTAATAACACACAAACTGGAACAACACACAAACTGGTCTAACACACACACTGGTCTAACAACACACACACACTGGTCTAACAACACACACACTGGTCTAACAACACACAAACTGGTCTAACAACACACACACTGGTCTAACAACACACACACTGGTCTAACAAACACACACTGGTCTAACACCACACACACTGGTCTAACAACACACACACTGGTCTAACATCACAAACTGGTCTAACAACTGGTCTAACAACACACACTGGTCTAACAACACACACACACTGGTCTAACATCACAAACTGGTCTAACATCACAAACTGGTCTAACAACACACACACTGGTCTAACACACACACACTGGTCTAACACCACACACACACACACTGGTCTAACACCACACACACTGGTCTAACACCACACACACTGGTCTAACAACACACACACTGGTCTAACAAACACACACTGGTCTAACACAACACACACTGGTCTAACAAACACACACTGGTCTACCACACACACTGGTCTAACACACACACTGGTCTAACACCACACACAGTGGTCTAACACCAAACACACTGGTCTAACACCAAACACACTGGTCTAACACCACACACACTGGTCTAACACCACACACACTGGTCTAACAATACACACACTGGTCTAACAACACACACACTGTTCTAACAACACACACTGGTCTAACACACACACACTGTTCTAACAACATACACACTGGTCTAACAACATACAAACTGGTCTAACAACACACACACACTGGTCTAACACACACACACACTGGTCTAACACCACACAAACTGGTCTAACAACACACACACTGGTCTAACAACACACACACTGGTCTAACACCACACACACTGGTCTAACACTACACACACATAACAACACACACTGGTCTAACAACACACACAACTAACAACACACACTGGTCTAACACACACACACACTGGTCTAACAACACACACACTGGTCTAACACACACACACTGGTCTAACAACACAAACTGGTCTAACAACACACACACTGGTCTAACACACACACACTGGTATAACACACTGGTCACACACACTGGTCTAACAACACACACTGGTCTAAACACACACACACTGGTCTAACAACACACACACTGGTCTAACAACACACACTGGTCTAACACACACACACACTGGTGGTCTAACAACACACACACTGGTCTAACACACACTGGTCTAACAACATAAACTGGTCTAACAACACACACACTGGTCTAACACACACACACTGGTCTAACACACACACACTGTTCTAACAACATACACACTGGTCTAACAACATACAAACTGGTCTAACAACACACACACACAGGTCTAACACACACACACACTGGTCTAACACCACACAAACTGGTCTAACAACACACACACTGGTCTAACACCACACACACTGGTCTAACACACACACACACACTTGTCTAACACCACACACACTGGTCTAACACCACACACACTGGTCTAACACCACACACACTGGTCTAACAACACACACTGGTCTAACACACACACACTTGTCTAACACCACACACACTGGTCTAACACACACACACTGGTCTAACACACACACACTGGTCTAACAACACACAAACTGGAACAACACACAAACTGGAACAACACACAAACTGGTCTAACAACACACACACTGGTCTAACAACACACACACTGGTCTAACAACACCCGCACTGGTCTAACAACACACACACTGGTCTAACAACACACACACACTGGTCTAAAACCACACACACTGGTCTAACAACACACACACTGGTCTAACACACAGACACTGCTCTAACAACACAAACTGGTCTAATAAACACAAACTGGAACAACACACAAACTGGTCTAACACACACACTGGTCTAACAACACACACAAACTGGTCTAACAACACACACACTGGTCTAACAACACACAAACTGGTATAACAACACACAAACTGGTATAACAACACACACACTGGTCTAACAACACACACACTGGTCTAACAACACACACACTGGTCTAACAACACACACACTGGTCTAACAACAAACACTGGTCTAACACACACACACTGTTCTAACAAATATACACACTGGTCTAACAACATACACACACAGGTCTAACACACACACACACAACACTAACACACACAAACTGGTCTAACAACACACACACTGGTCTAACACCACACACACTGGTCTAACACCACACACACTGGTCTAACACACACACACTGGTCTAACACCACACACACTGGTATAACACCACACACACTGGTCTAACAACACACACTGGTCTAACAACACACACTGGTCTAACAACACACACTGGTCTAACAACACACACACTGGTCTAACACTGGTCTAACACACACACTGGTCTAACACACACACACTGGTCTAAAACACACACACTGGTCTAACAACACACACACTGGTCTAACACACACACACTGGTCTAAACACACACACACTGGTCTAACTACTGGTCTAACAACACACACACTGGTCTAACACACACACACACTGGTCTAACAACACAAACTGGTCTAACAACACACACACTGGTCTAACACCACACACACTGGTCTAACACACACACACTGGTCTAACACCACACACACTGGTCTAACACCACACACACTGGTATAACACCACACACACTGGTCTAACAACACACACTGGTCTAACAACACACACTGGTCTAACAACACACACACTGGTCTAACAACACACACTGGTCTAACACACACACACTGGTCTAAAACCACACACACTGGTCTAACAACACACACACTGGTCTAACACACACACACTGGTCTAACAACATAAACTGGTCTAACAACACACACACTGGTCTAACAACACACACTGGTCTAACACACACACACTGGTCTAACAACACACACTGGTCTAACAACATACAAACTGGTCTAACAACACACACACACAGGTCTAACACACACACACACTGGTCTAACACCACACAAACTGGTCTAACAACACACACACTGGTCTAACACACACACACTGGTCTAACACACACACACTGGTCTAACACACACACACACTTGTCTAAATACACACACACTGGTCTAACACCACACACACTGGTCTAACACCACACACACTGGTCTAACACCACACACACTGGTCTAACAACACACACACTGGTCTAACACACACACACTGGTCTAACACTAACACACACACTGGTCTAACACACACACACTGGTCTAACACACACACACACACTGGTCTAACAACACACACACTGGTCTAACAACACACACTGGTCTAATACACACACACACACTGGTCTAAAACACACACACTGGTCTAACACACACACTGGTCTAAACACACACACTGGTCTAACAACACACAAACTGGAACAACACACAAACTGGAACAACACACAAACTGGTCTAACAACACACACACTGGTCTAACAACACACACACTGGTCTAACAACACACACACTGGTCTAACAACACACACACTGGTCTAACAACACACACACACTGGTCTAACAACACACACACTGGTCTAACAACACACACACTGGTCTAACACACACACACTGGTCTAACAACACAAACTGGTCTAATAACACACAAACTGGAACAACACACAAACTGGTCTAAACACACACTGGTCTAACAACACACACAAACTGGTCTAACAACACACACACTGGTCTAACAACACACAAACTGGTATAACAACACACACACTGGTCTAACAACACACACACTGGTCTAACAACACACACACTGGTCTAACAAACACACACACACACTGGTCTAACAACAAACACTGGTCTAACACACACACACTGGTCTAACAAATATACACACTGGTCTAACAACATACAAACTGGTCTAACAACACACACACTGGTCTAACACAAACACACACTGGTCTAACACCACACAAACTGGTCTAACACACACACTGGTCTAACAACACACAAAATGGTCTAACAACACACACTGGTCTAACAAACACACACTGGTCTAATACCACACACACTGGTCTAACACCACACACTGGTCTAACAACACACACACTGGTCTAACAACACACACACTGGTCTAACAACACACACACTGGTCTAACAACACACACACTGGTCTAACAACACCCGCACTGGTCTAACAACACACACACTGGTCTAACAACACACACACACTGGTCTAAAACCACACACACTGGTCTAACAACACACACACTGGTCTAACACACAGACACTGCTCTAACAACACAAACTGGTCTAATAACACACAAACTGGAACAACACACAAACTGGTCTAACACACACACTGGTCTAACAACACACACAAACTGGTCTAACAACACACACACTGGTCTAACAACACACACACTGGTCTAACACACACACACTGGTCTAACACCACACACACTGGTCTAACACCACACACACTGGTCTAACAACACACACACTGGTCTAACAACACACACTGGTCTAACAACACACACACTGGTCTAACAACACACACTGGTCTAACAAACACACACTGGTCTAATACCACACACACTGGTCTAACACCACACACAGTGGTCTAACACCACACACAGTGGTCTAACACCACACACAGTGGTCTAACACCAAACACACTGGTCTAACACCAAACACACTGGTCTAACACCACACACACTGGTCTAACACCACACACACTGGTCTAACAATACACACACTGGTCTAACAACACACACACTGGTCTAACAACACACACTGGTCTAACACACACACACTGTTCTAACAACATACACACTGGTCTAACAACATACAAACTGGTCTAACAACACACACACACTGGTCTAACACACACACACACTGGTCTAACACCACACAAACTGGTCTAACAACACACACACTGGTCTAACAACACACACACTGGTCTAACACCACACACACTGGTCTAACACCACACACACTGGTATAACAACACACACTGGTCTAACAACACACACACTGGTCTAACAACACACACTGGTCTAACACACACACACACTGGTCTAACACACACACACTGGTCTAACACACACACACGGGTCTAACAACACAAACTGGTCTAACAACACACACACTGGTCTAACACCACACACACTGGTCTAACACACACACACTGGTCTAACACCACACACACTGGTATAACACCACACACACTGGTCTAACAACACACACTGGTCTAACAACACACACTGGTCTAACAACACACACACTGGTCTAACAACACACACTGGTCTAACACACACACACACTGGTCTAAAACCACACACACAGGTCTAACAACACACACACTGGTCTAACACACACACACTGGTCTAACAACATAAACTGGTCTAACAACACACACACTGGTCTAACAACACACACTGGTCTAACACACACACACTGTTCTAACAACATACACACTGGTCTAACAACATACAAACTGGTCTAACAACACACACACACAGGTCTAACACACACACACACTGGTCTAACACCACACAAACTGGTCTAACAACACACACACTGGTCTAACACCACACACACTGGTCTAACACACACACACACTTGTCTAACACCACACACACTGGTCTAACACCACACACACTGGTCTAACAACACACACTGGTCTAACACACACACACTTGTCTAACACCACACACACTGGTCTAACACACACACACTGGTCTAACACACACACACTGGTCTAACAACACACAAACTGGAACAACACACAAACTGGAACAACACACAAACTGGTCTAACAACACACACACTGGTCTAACAACACACGCACTGGTCTAACAACACCCGCACTGGTCTAACAACACACACACTGGTCTAACAACACACACACACTGGTCTAAAACCACACACACTGGTCTAACAACACACACACTGGTCTAACACACAGACACTGCTCTAACAACACAAACTGGTCTAATAACACACAAACTGGAACAACACACAAACTGGTCTAACACACACACTGGTCTAACAACACACACAAACTGGTCTAACAACACACACACTGGTCTAACAACACACAAACTGGTATAACAACACACACACTGGTCTAACAACACACACACTGGTCTAACAACACACACACTGGTCTAACAACACACACACTGGTCTAACAACAAACACTGGTCTAACACACACACACTGTTCTAACAAATATACACACTGGTCTAACAACATACAAACTGGTCTAACAACACACACACACAGGTCTAACACACACACACACTGGTCTAACAACACAAACTGGTCTAACAACACACACACTGGTCTAACACCACACACACTGGTCTAACACACACACACTGGTCTAACACCACACACACTGGTCTAACACCACACACACTGGTCTAACACCACACACACTGGTATAACACCACACACACTGGTCTAACAACACACACTGGTCTAACAACACACACTGGTCTAACAACACACACACTGGTCTAACAACACACACTGGTCTAACACACACACACTGGTCTAAAACCACACACACTGGTCTAACAACACACACACTGGTCTAACACACACACACTGGTCTAACAACATAAACTGGTCTAACAACACACACACTGGTCTAACAACACACACACACTGTTCTAACAACATACACACTGGTCTAACAACATACAAACTGGTCTAACAACACACACACACAGGTCTAACACACACACACACTGGTCTAACACCACACAAACTGGTCTAACAACACACACACTGTCTAACACCACACACACTGGTCTAACACACACACACTGGTCTTAACACACACACACACTTGTCTAACACCACACACACTGGTCTAACACCACACACACTGGTCTAACACCACACACACTGGTCTAACACACACACACTGGTCTAACACACACTGGTCTAACACACACACACACTGGTCTAACACCACACACACTGGTCTAACACACACACACACTGGTCTAACAACACACACACTGGTCTAACACACACACACTGGTCTAATACACACACACACTGGTCTAAAACCACACACACTGGTCTAACACACACACACTGCTCTAACAACACAAACTGGTCTAATAACACACAAACTGGAACAACACACAAACTGGTCTAACACACACACTGGTCTAACAACACACACAAACTGGAACAACACACAAACTGGAACAACACACAAACTGGTCTAACAACACACACACTGGTCTAACAACACACACACTGGTCTAACAACACCCGCACTGGTCTAACAACACACACACTGGTCTAACACCACACACACTGGTCTAACACCACACACACTGGTCTAACAACACACACACTGGTCTAACAACACACACTGGTCTAATACACACACACACTGGTCTAAAACCACACACACTGGTCTAACACACACACACTGCTCTAACAACACAAACTGGTCTAATAACACACAAACTGGAACAACACACAAACTGGTCTAACACACACACTGGTCTAACAACACACACAAACTGGAACAACACACAAACTGGTCTAACAACACACAAACTGGTCTAACAACACACACACTGGTCTAACAACACACACACTGGTCTAACAACACCCGCACTGGTCTAACAACACACACACTGGTCTAACAACACACACACACTGGTCTAAAACCACACACACTGGTCTAACAACACACACACTGGTCTAACACACAGACACTGCTCTAACAACACAAACTGGTCTAATAACACACAAACTGGAACAACACACAAACTGGTCTAACACACACACTGGTCTAACAACACACACAAACTGGTCTAACAACACACACACTGGTCTAACAACACACAAACTGGTATAACAACACACACACTGGTCTAACAACACACACACTGGTCTAACAACACACACACTGGTCTAACAACACACACACTGGTCTAACAACACACACACTGGTCTAACAACAAACACTGGTCTAACACACACACACTGTTCTAACAAATATACACACTGGTCTAACAACATACAAACTGGTCTAACAACACACACACACTGGTCTAACACAAACACACACTGGTCTAACACCACACAAACTGGTCTAACACACACACTGGTCTAACAACACACAAAATGGTCTAACAACACACACTGGTCTAACAAACACACACTGGTCTAATACCACACACACTGGTCTAACACCACACACAGTGGTCTAACACCACACACAGTGGTCTAACAACACACAAACTGGTCTAACAACACACACACTGGTCTAACAACACACACACTGGTCTAACAACACACACACTGGTCTAACAACACCCGCACTGGTCTAACAACACACACACTGGTCTAACAACACACACACACTGGTCTAAAACCACACACACTGGTCTAACAACACACACACTGGTCTAACACACAGACACTGCTCTAACAACACAAACTGGTCTAATAACACACAAACTGGAACAACACACAAACTGGTCTAACACACACACTGGTCTAACAACACACACAAACTGGTCTAACAACACACACACTGGTCTAACAACACACAAACTGGTATAACAACACACACACTGGTCTAACAACACACACACTGGTCTAACAACACACACACTGGTCTAACAACAAACACTGGTCTAACACACACACACTGTTCTAACAAATATACACACTGGTCTAACAACATACAAACTGGTCTAACAACACACACACACTGGTCTAACACAAACACACACTGGTCTAACACCACACACACTGGTCTAACACCAAACACACTGGTCTAACACCAAACACACTGGTCTAACACCACACACACTGGTCTAACACCACACACACTGGTCTAACAACACACACACTGGTCTAACAACACACACTGGTCTAACACCACACACACTGGTCTAACACCACACACACTGGTATAACAACACACACTGGTCTAACAACACACACACTGGTCTAACACACACACACTGGTCTAACAACACACACACTGGTCTAACAACACACACACTGGTCTAACACACACACACTGGTCTAACAACACACACTGGTCTAACAACATACACACTGGTCTAACAACACACACACTGGTCTAACACACACACACACTGGTCTAACACACACAACTGGTCTAACAACATAAACTGGTCTAACAACACACACACTGGTCTAACAACACACACTGGTCTAACACACACACACTGGTCACACACTGGTCTAACAACATACAAACTGGTCTAACACACACACACTGGTCTAACACACACTGGTCACACACACACACTGGTCTAACACCACACAAACTGGTCTAACAACACACTAACACACACACACTGGTCTAACACCACACACACTGGTCTAACAACACACACACTGGTCTAACAACACACACACTGGTCTAACAACACACACACTGGTCTAACAACACACACTGGTCTAACACCACACACACTGGTCTAACACACACACACTGGTCTAACAACATAAACTGGTCTAACAACACACACACTGGTCTAACAACACACACTGGTCTAACACACACACACTGTTCTAACAACATACACACTGGTCTAACAACATACAAACTGGTCTAACAACACACACACACTGGTCTAACACACACACACTGGTCTAACAACATAAACTGGTCTAACAACATAAACTGGTCTAACAACACACACACTGGTCTAACAACACACACACTGGTCTAACAACACACACACTGGTCTAACAACATACACACTGGTCTAACAACATACAAACTGGTCTAACAACACACACACACTGGTCTAACAACACACAAACTGGTCTAACACCACACAAACTGGTCTAACAACACACACACTGGTCTAACACCACACACACTGGTCTAACACACACACACTGGTCTAACACCACACACACTGGTCTAACACCACACACACTGGTCTAACACCACACACACTGTTATAACAACACACACTGGTCTAACAACACACACACTGGTCTAACAACACACACTGGTCTAACACACACACACACTGGTCTAAAACCACACACACTGGTCTAACACACACACACTGGTCTAACACACACACACTGGTCTAACAACACACAAACTGGAACAACACACAAACTGGTCTAACAACACACACACTGGTCTAACAACACACACACACTGGTCTAACACACACACACACTGGTCTAACACCACACAAACTGGTCTAACAACACACACACTGGTCTAACACCACACACACTGGTCTAACACACACACACACTTGTCTAACACCACACACACTGGTATAACACCACACACACTGGTCTAACAACACACACACTGGTCTAACAACACACACACTGGTCTAACAACACACACTGGTCTAACACCACACACACTGGTCTAACACACACACACTGGTCTAACAACATAAACTGGTCTAACAACACACACACTGGTCTAACAACACACACTGGTCTAACACACACACACTGTTCTAACAACATACACACTGGTCTAACAACATACAAACTGGTCTAACAACACACACACACTGGTCTAACACACACACACTGGTCTAACAACATAAACTGGTCTAACAACATAAACTGGTCTAACAACACACACACTGGTCTAACAACACACACACTGGTCTAACAACACACACACTGGTCTAACAACATACACACTGGTCTAACAACATACAAACTGGTCTAACAACACACACACACTGGTCTAACAACACACAAACTGGTCTAACACCACACAAACTGGTCTAACAACACACACACTGGTCTAACACCACACACACTGGTCTAACACACACACACTGGTCTAACACCACACACACTGGTCTAACACCACACACACTGGTCTAACACCACACACACTGTTATAACAACACACACTGGTCTAACAACACACACACTGGTCTAACAACACACACTGGTCTAACACACACACACACTGGTCTAAAACCACACACACTGGTCTAACACACACACACTGGTCTAACACACACACACTGGTCTAACAACACACAAACTGGAACAACACACAAACTGGTCTAACAACACACACACTGGTCTAACAACACACACACTGGTCTAACACACACACACACTGGTCTAACACCACACAAACTGGTCTAACAACACACACACTGGTCTAACACCACACACACTGGTCTAACACACACACACACTTGTCTAACACCACACACACTGGTATAACACCACACACACTGGTCTAACACCACACACACTGGTCTAATAACACACACTGGTCTAACACACACACACTTGTCTAACACCACACACACTGGTCTAACACCACACACACTGGTCTAACACCACACACACTGGTCTAACAACACACACACTGGTCTAACAACACACACTGGTCTAATACACACACACACTGGTCTAAAACCACACGCACTGGTCTAACACACACACACTGGTCTAACACACACACACTGGTCTAACAACACACAAACTGGAACAACACACAAACTGGAACAACACACAAACTGGTCTAACAACACACACACTGGTCTAACAACACACACACTGGTCTAACAACACACACACTGGTCTAACAACACACACACTGGTCTAACACACACACACACTGGTCTAAAACCACACACACTGGTCTAACAACACACACACTGGTCTAACACACAGACACTGCTCTAACAACACAAACTGGTCTAATAACACACAAACTGGAACAACACACAAACTGGTCTAACACACACACTGGTCTAACAACACACACAAACTGGTCTAACAACACACACACTGGTCTAACAACACACAAACTGGTATAACAACACACACACTGGTCTAACAACACACACACTGGTCTAACAACACACACACTGGTCTAACAACACACACACTGGTCTAACAACAAACACTGGTCTAACACACACACACTGTTCTAACAAATATACACACTGGTCTAACAACATACAAACTGGTCTAACAACACACACACACTGGTCTAACACAAACACACACTGGTCTAACACCACACAAACTGGTCTATCAACACACACACTGGTCTAACACCACACACACTGGTCTAACACACACACACACTTGTCTAACACCACACACACTGGTATAACACCACACACACTGGTCTAACACCACACACACTGGTCTAACAACACACACTGGTCTAACACACACACACTGGTCTAACACACACACACTTGTCTAACACCACACACACTGGTCTAACACCACACACACTGGTCTAACACCACACACACTGGTCTAACAACACACACACTGGTCTAACAACACACACTGGTCTAATACACACACACACTGGTCTAAAACCACACACACTGGTCTAACACACACACACTGGTCTAACACACACACACTGGTCTAACACACACACACTGGTCTAACAACACACAAACTGGAACAACACAAAAACTGGAACAACACACAAACTGGTCTAACAACACACACACTGGTCTAACAACACACACACTGGTCTAACAACACACGCACTGGTCTAACAACACACACACTGGTCTAACAACACACACACTGGTCTAACAACACACACACACTGGTCTAAAACCACACACACTGGTCTAACAACACACACACTGGTCTAACAACACACACACACTGGTCTAACACACACACACACTGGTCTAACACCACACAAACTGGTCTAACAACACACACACTGGTCTAACACCACACACACTGGTCTAACACACACACACACACACACTTGTCTAACACCACACACACTGGTATAACACCACACACACTGGTCTAACACACACACACTGGTCTAATAACACACACTGGTCTAAACACACACACACTTGTCTAACACACACACACACTGGTCTAACACCACACACACTGGTCTAACACCACACACACTGGTCTAACACCACACACACTGGTCTAACAACACACACACTGGTCTAACAACACACACTGGTCTAATACACACACACACTGGTCTAAAACCACACACACTGGTCTAACACACACACACTGGTCTAACACACACACACTGGTCTAACAACACACAAACTGGAACAACACACAAACTGGAACAACACACAAACTGGTCTAACAACACACACACTGGTCTAACAACACACACACTGGTCTAACAACACCCGCACTGGTCTAACAACACACACACTGGTCTAACAACACACACACACTGGTCTAAAACCACACACACTGGTCTAACAACACACACACTGGTCTAACACACAGACACTGCTCTAACAACACAAACTGGTCTAATAACACACAAACTGGAACAACACACAAACTGGTCTAACACACACACTGGTCTAACAACACACACAAACTGGTCTAACAACACACACACTGGTCTAACAACACACAAACTGGTATAACAACACACACACTGGTCTAACAACACACACACTGGTCTAACAACACACACACTGGTCTAACACACACACACTGGTCTAACACACACACACTGGTCTAACAACACACAAACTGGAACAACACACAAACTGGAACAACACACAAACTGGTCTAACAACACACACACTGGTCTAACAACACCCACACTGGTCTAACAACACACACACTGGTCTAACAACACACACACTGGTCTAACAACACACACACACTGGTCTAAAACCACACACACTGGTCTAACAACACACACACTGGTCTAACACACAGACACTGCTCTAACAACACAAACTGGTCTAATAACACACAAACTGGAACAACACACAAACTGGTCTAACACACACACTGGTCTAACAACACACACACAAACTGGTCTAACAACACACACACTGGTCTAACACTGGTATAACACACAAACTGGTATAACAACACACACACACTGGTCTAACAACACACACACTGGTCTAACAACAAACACTGGTCTAACACACACACACTGTTCTAACAAATATACACACTGGTCTAACAACATACAAACTGGTCTAACAACACACACACACTGGTCTAACACAAACACACACTGGTCTAACACCACACAAACTGGTCTAACAACACACACACTGGTCTAACACCACACACACTGGTCTAACACACACACACTTGTCTAACACCACACACACTGGTATAACACCACACACACTGGTCTAACACCACACACACTGGTCTAACAACACACACTGGTCTAACACACACACACTGGTCTAACACACACACACTTGTCTAACACCACACACACTGGTCTAACACCACACACACTGGTCTAACACCACACAAACTGGTCTAACAACACACACACTGGTCTAACAACACACACACTGGTCTAACAACACACTCACTGGTCTAACAACACACACACTGGTCTAACAACACACACACTGGTCTAACAACACACACACACTGGTCTAAAACCACACACACTGGTCTAACAACACACACACTGGTCTAACACACAGACACTGCTCTAACAACACAAACTGGTCTAATAACACACAAACTGGAACAACACACAAACTGGTCTAACACACACACTGGTCTAACAACACACACAAACTGGTCTAACAACACACACACTGGTCTAACAACACACAAACTGGTATAACAACACACACACTGGTCTAACAACACACACACTGGTCTAACAACACACACACTGGTCTAACAAAACACACACTGGTCTAACAACAAACACTGGTCTAACACACACACACTGTTCTAACAAATATACACACTGGTCTAACAACATACAAACTGGTCTAACAACACACACACACTGGTCTAACACAAACACACACTGGTCTAACACCACACAAACTGGTCTAACAACACACAAAATGGTCTAACAACACACACTGGTCTAACAACACACACTGGTCTAACAAACACACACTGGTCTAATACCACACACACTGGTCTAACACCACACACAGTGGTCTAACACCACACACAGTGGTCTAACACCACACACAGTGGTCTAACACCACACACACTGGTCTAACACCACACACACTGGTCTAACACCACACACACTGGTCTAACAACACACACACTGGTCTAACAACACACACACTGGTCTAACAACACACACTGGTCTAACACCACACACACTGGTCTAACACCACACACACTGGTATAACACCACACACTGGTCTAACAACAACACACACTGGTCTAACACAACACACACTGGTCTAACAACACACACTGGTCTAACACACACACACACTGGTCTAACACACACACACTGGTCTAACACACACACACTGTTCTAACAACATACACACTGGTCTAACAACATACAAACTGGTCTAACAACACACACACACTGGTCTAACACACACACACTGGTCTAACAACATAAACTGGTCTAACAACACACACACTGGTCTAACAACACACACTGGTCTAACACACACACACTGGTCTAACAACATACACACTGGTCTAACAACATACAAACTGGTCTAACAACACACACACACTGGTCTAACACACACACACACTGGTCTAACACCACACAAACTGGTCTAACAACACACACACTGGTCTAACACCACACACACTGGTCTAACACACACACACTGGTCTAACACCACACACACTGGTCTAACAACACACACACTGGTCTAACAACACACACACTGGTCTAACAACACACACTGGTCTAACAACACACACACTGGTCTAACACACACACACTGGTCTAACACACACACACACTGGTCTAACACACACACAAACTGGTCTAACAACACACACACTGGTCTAACACCACACACACTGGTCTAACACACACACACTGGTCTAACACCACACACACTGGTCTAACACCACACACACTGGTCTAACACCACACACACTGGTCTAACAACACACACTGGTCTAACACACACACACTGTTCGAACAACATACACACTGCTCTAACAACATACAAACTGGTCTAACAACACACACACACTGGTCTAACACACACACACTGGTCTAACAACATAAACTGGTCTAACAACACACACACTGGTCTAACAACACACACTGGTCTAACACACACACACTGTTCTAACAACATACACACTGGTCTAACAACACACACACACTGGTCTAACACACACACACTGGTCTAACAACATAAACTGGTCTAACAACACACACACTGGTCTAACAACACACACTGGTCTAACACACACACACTGGTCTAACAACACACACACTGGTCTAACAACACACACACTGGTCTAACACACACACACACTGGTCTAACACACACAAACTGGTCTAACAACACACACACTGGTCTAACACACACACACTGGTCTAACACACACACACACATGTCTAACACCACACACACTGGTCTAACACCACACACACTGGTCTAACAACACACACACTGGTCTAACACTGGTCTAACACACACACTGGTCTAACACACACACACTGGTCTAACACCACACACACTGGTCTAACACCACACACACTGGTCTAACACACACACACTGGTCTAACAACACACACACTGGTCTAACAACACACACTGGTCTAACACACACACACACTGGTCTAAAACACTGGTCTAACACACACACTGGTCTAACACACACACACTGGTCTAAACACACACACTGGTCTAACAACACACAAACTGGAACAACACACAAACTGGTCTAACAACACACCACACTGGTCTAACAACACACACACTGGTCTAACAACACACACACTGGTCTAACAACACCCGCACTGGTCTAACAACACACACACTGGTCTAACAACACACACACACTGGTCTAAAACCACACACACTGGTCTAACAACACACACACTGGTCTAACACACAGACACTGCTCTAACAACACAAACTGGTCTAATAACACACAAACTGGAACAACACACAAACTGGTCTAACACACACACTGGTCTAACAACACACACAAACTGGTCTAACTAACAACACACACACTGGTCTAACAACACACACACTGGTCTAACAACACACACACTGGTCTAACAACACACACACTGGTCTAACACACACACACTGGTCTAACACACACACACTGGTCTAACAACACACACAAACTGGTCTAACAACACACACACTGGTCTAACAACACACACTGGTCTAACACACACACACTGGTCTAACAACACACACACTGGTCTAACAACACACACACTGGTCTAACAACACACACACACTGGTCTAACACACACACACACTGGTCTAACACCACACAAACTGGTCTAACAACACACACACTGGTCTAACACCACACACACTGGTCTAACACACACACACTGGTCTAACACCACACACACTGGTCTAACACCACACACACTGGTCTAACACCACACACACTGGTATAACAACACACACTGGTCTAACAACACACACACTGGTCTAACAACACACACTGGTCTAACACACACACACACACTGGTCTAACACCACACAAACTGGTCTAACAACACACACACTGGTCTAACAACACACACACTGGTCTAACACACACACACACTGGTCTAACACCACACACACTGGTCTAACACACACACACTGGTCTAACACACACACACTGGTCTAACACACACACACTGGTCTAACAACACACACACTGCTCTAACAACATACAAACTGGTCTAACAACACACACACACTGGTCTAACACACACACACTGGTCTAACAACATAAACTGGTCTAACAACACACACACTGGTCTAACAACACACACTGGTCTAACACACACACACTGTTCTAACAACATACACACTGGTCTAACAACACACACACACTGGTCTAACACACACACACTGGTCTAACAACATAAACTGGTCTAACAACACACACACTGGTCTAACAACACACACTGGTCTAACACACACACACTGGTCTAACAACACACACACTGGTCTAACAACACACACACACTGGTCTAACACACACACACACTGGTCTAACACCACACAAACTGGTCTAACAACACACACACTGGTCTAACACCACACACACTGGTCTAACACACACACACACTTGTCTAACACACACACACACTGGTCTAACACACACACACTGGTCTAACACACACACACTGGTCTAACAACACACACTGGTCTAACACACACACACTTGTCTAACACCACACACACTGGTCTAACACCACACACACTGGTCTAACACCACACACACTGGTCTAACAACACACACACTGGTCTAACAACACACACTGGTCTAACACACACACACACTGGTCTAAAACCACACACACTGGTCTAACACACACACACTGGTCTAACACACACACACTGGTCTAACAACACTGGTCTAACAACACACAAACTGGAACAACACACAAACTGGAACAACACACAAACTGGTCTAACAACACACACACTGGTCTAACAACAACACACACACACACTGGTCTAACAACACACACTGGTCTAACAACACACACACTGGTCTAACACACACACACACTGGTCTAAAACACACACACTGGTCTAACAACACACACACTGGTCTAACACACAGACACTGCTCTAACAACACAAACTGGTCTAACACACAAACTGGAACACACACAAACTGGTAACAACACACACACTGGTCTAACAACACACAAACTGGTCTAACAACACACACACTGGTCTAACAACACACAAACTGGTATAACAACACACACACTGGTCTAACAACACACACACTGGTCTAACAACACACACACTGGTCTAACACACACACACTGGTCTAACACACACACACTGGTCTAACAACACACAAACTGGAACAACACACAAACTGGAACACACACACAACTGGTCTAACAACACACACACTGGTCTAACAACACACACTGGTCTAACAACACACACACTGGTCTAACAACACACACACACTGGTCTAAAACCACACACACTGGTCTAACAACACACACACTGGTCTAACACACACACACTGCTCTAACAACACAAACTGGTCTAATAACACACAAACTGGAACAACACACAAACTGGTCTAACACACACACTGGTCTAACACACACACTGGTCTAACACACACACAAACTGGTCTAACAACACACACACTGGTCTAACAACACACAAACTGGTCTAACAACACACACACTGGTCTAAACACACACACTGGTCTAACAACACACACACTGGTCTAACAACACACACACTGGTCTAACAACAAACACTGGTCTAACACACACACACTGTTCTAACAAATATACACACTGGTCTAACAACACACAAACTGGTCTAACAACACACACACACTGGTCTAACACAAACACACACTGGTCTAACACCACACAAACTGGTCTAACAACACACACACTGGTCTAACACACACACACTGGTCTAAACACACACACACTGGTCTAACACCACACACACTGGTCTAACACCACACACACTGGTCTAACACCACACACACTGGTCTAACACACACACACTGGTCTAACACACACACACTGGTCTAACACACACACACTGGTCTAACACACACACACACTGGTCTAAAACCACACACACTGGTCTAACACACACACAAACTGGTCTAACAACACACACACTGGTCTAACAACACACACAACTAACAACACACACACTGGTCTAACAACACACACACTGGTCTAACAACACACACACTGGTCTAACAACACACACACACTGGTCTAAAACACACACACACTGGTCTAACAACACACACACTGGTCTAACACACAGACACTGTCTAACAACACAAACTGGTCTAAAACACACAAACTGGAACAACACACAAACTGGTCTAACACACACACTGGTCTAACACACACACACACTGGTCTAAAACACACACTGGTCTAACACACACACACTGGTCTAACAACACACAACACTGGTCTAACAACACACACACTGGTCTAACAACACACACACTGGTCTAACACACACACACTGGTCTAACAACACACACACTGGTCTAACTAAACAAACACTGGTCTAACACACACACACTGTTCTAACAAATATACACACTGGTCTAACAACATACAAACTGGTCTAACAACACACACACACTGGTCTAACAACACACACACTGGTCTAACAACACACAAACTGGTCTAACAACACACAAAATGGTCTAACACACACACACACTGGTCTAACACACACACACTGGTCTAACAAACACACACTGGTCTAATACACACACACTGGTCTAACACCACACACACTGGTCTAACACCACACACAGTGGTCTAACACACACACAGTGGTCTAACACCACACACACTGGTCTAACACCAAACACACTGGTCTAACACCACACACACTGGTCTAACACCACACACACTGGTCTAACAACACACACACTGGTCTAACAACACACACACTGGTCTAACACACACACACTGGTCTAACAACACACACACTGGTCTAACAACACACACACTAACACACACACACTGGTCTAACAACACACACACTGGTCTAACACACACACACACTGGTCTAACAACACAAACTGGTCTAACAACACACACACTGGTCTAACACACACACACTGGTCTAACACACACACACTGTTCTAACAACACACACACTGGTCTAACAACATACAAACTGGTCTAACAACACACACACACTGGTCTAACACACACACACTGGTCTAACAACACAAACTGGTCTAACAACACACACACTGGTCTAACAACACACACTGGTCTAACACACACACACTGGTCTAACAACATACACACTGGTCTAACAACACACACTGGTCTAACAACACACACACACTGGTCTAACAACACACACACTGGTCTAACACTGGTCTAACACACAAACTGTCTAACAACACACACACTGGTCTAACACCACACACACTGGTCTAACACACACACACTGGTCTAACACCACACACACTGGTCTAACACACACACACACTGGTCTAACACTAACACACACACTGGTCTAACAACACACACTGGTCTAACAACACACACACTGGTCTAACACACACACACTGGTCTAACAACACACACACACTGGTCTAACACACACACAAACTGGTCTAACAACACACACACTGGTCTAACAACACACACACTGGTCTAACACACACACACTGGTCTAACACACACACACTGGTCTAACACCACACACACTGGTCTAACACACACACACTGGTCTAACAACACACACACACTGGTCTAACACACATACACACTGTCTAACTAACACACACTGGTCTAACAACACACACACTGGTCTAACACACACACACTGGTCTAACACACACTGGTCTAAACTGGTCTAACAACACACACACTGGTCTAACAACACACACTGGTCTAACACACACACACTGGTTCTAACAACATACACACTGGTCTAACACACACACACACTGGTCTAACACACACACACACTAACAACACACACTGGTCTAACAACACACACACTGGTCTAACAACACACACTAAACACACACACTGGTCTAACAACACACACACTGGTCTAACAACACACACACTGGTCTAACAACACACACACTGGTCTAACACACACACACACTGGTCTAACACCACACACACTGGTCTAACAACACACACTGGTCTAACACACACACACTGGTCTAACACACACACACTGGTCTAACACCACACACACTAACACACACACACTGGTCTAACAACACACACACTGGTCTAACACACACACACTGGTCTAACACACACACACACTGGTCTAAACACACTGGTCACACACACTGGTCTAAACACACACACTGGTCTAACACACACACACTGGTCTAACAACACACACTGGAACAACACACAAACTGGAACACACACACAAACTGGTCTAACACACACACACTGGTCTAACAACACACACACTGGTCTAACAACACACACACTGGTCTAACAACACACACACTGGTCTAACAACACACACACACTGGTCTAACACCACACACACTGGTCTAACAACACACACACTGGTCTAACACACACACTGGTCTAACAACACACACTGGTCTAACACACAAACTGGAACACACACAAACTGGTCAACAACACACACAACACTGGTCTAACACACACACACTGGTCTAACAACACACAAACTGGTCTAACAACACACACACTGGTCTAACAACACACACACTAACAACACACACACTGGTCTAACACACACACACTGGTCTAACAACACACACTGGTCTAACAACACACACTGGTCTAACAACACACAAACTGGAACACACACACAACACTGGTCTAACAACACACACACTGGTCTAACAACACACACTGGTCTAACAACACACACACTGGTCTAAAACACACACACTGGTCTAACAACACACACACTGGTCTAACACACACACACTGGTCTAACACACAAACTGGTCTAACAACACACACACTGGTCTAACACACTGGTCTAACACACACACTGGTCTAAACACACACACACTGGTCTAACAACACACACACACTGGTCTAACAACACACACACTGGTCTAACAACACACACACACTGGTCTAACACACACACACTGTTCTAACAACACACACACTGGTCTAACAACACACACACACTGGTCTAACACACACACACACTGGTCTAACACACACACACACACTGGTCTAACACACACACACACTGGTCTAACAACACACACACTGGTCTAACAACACACACACTGGTCTAACAACACACACACTGGTCTAACAACACACACTGGTCTAACACCACACACACTGGTCTAACACACACACACTGGTCTAACAACACACACACTGGTCTAACAACACACACACACTGGTCTAACAACACACACACTGGTCTAACACACACACACTAACACACACACACTGGTCTAACACACACACACTGGTCTAACAACACACACACTGGTCTAACAACACACACACTGGTCTAACACACACTAACACACACACTGGTCTAACTGGTCTAACACACACAAACTGGTCTAACACACACACACTGGTCTAACAACACACACACTGGTCTAACACACACACACTGGTCTAACACACACACACTGGTCTAACAACACACACACTGGTCTACACACTGGTCTAACACACACACACTGGTCTAACAACACACACACTGGTCTAACAACATACAAACTGGTCTAACAACACACTACACTGGTCTAACAACACACACACTGGTCTAACACACACACACTGGTCTAACAACACACACACTGGTCTAACACACACACACTGGTCTAACACACACACACTGGTCTAACTACACAACACAACATACACACTGGTCTAACAACACACAAACTGGTCTAACAACACACACACACTGGTCTAACAACACACACACTGGTCTAACACACACACACACTGGTCTAACACACACACACACTGGTCTAACAACACACACACTGGTCTAACACACACACTGGTCTAACAACACACACACTGGTCTAACAACACACAAACTGGTCTAACAACACACACACTGGTCTAACACACACACACTGGTCTAACACACACACACACTGGTCTAACACACACACACTGGTCTAACAACACACACACTGGTCACAACTAACACACACACACTGGTCTAACACACACACACTGGTCTAACACACACACTGGTCTAACAACACACACACTGGTCTAACAACACACACACTGGTCTAACAACACACAACACTGGTCTAACACACACACACACTGGTCTAACACACACACACACTGGTCTAACACTAACACACACACACTGGTCTAACAACACACACACTGGTCTAACAACACACACACTGGTCTAACAACACACACTGGTCTAACAACACACACACTGGTCTAACAACACACACACTGGTCTAACAACACACACACTGGTCTAACACACACACACTGGTCTAACAACACACACACACTGGTCTAACAACAACAACACACACACTGGTCTAACAACACACACACTGGTCTAACAACACACACACTGGTCTAACACACACACACTGGTCTAACACACACACACTGGTCTAACACACACACACTGGTCTAACACACACACACTGGTCTAACACACACACACTGGTCTAACACACACACACTGGTCTAACAACACACACACTGGTCTAACACACACACACACTGGTCTAACAACACACACACTGGTCTAACACACACACACTGGTCTAACAACACACACACTGGTCTAACAACACACACACTGGTCTAACAACACACACACTGGTCTAACAACACACACTGGTCTAACACACACACACTGGTCTAACACACACACACTGGTCTAACAAACACACACACTGGTCTAACAACACACAAACTGGTCTAACAACACACACACACTGGTCTAACACACACACACACTGGTCTAACAACACACACACTGGTCTAACACACACACACTGGTCTAACACACACACACACTGGTCTAACTGGTCTAACAACACACACACTGGTCTAACAACACACACACTGGTCTAACAACACACACTGGTCTAACAACACACACTGGTCTAACACACACACTGGTCTAACAACACACACACTAACACACACACACTGGTCTAACACACACACACTGGTCTAACACACACACACTGGTCTAACACCACACACACTGGTCTAACACCACACACACTGGTCTAACACCACACACACTGGTCTAACAACACACACACTGGTCTAACACACACTGGTCTAACAACACACACACTGGTCTAACAAACACACACTGGTCTAACACACACACTGGTCTAACACACACACACTGGTCTAACACACACACACTGGTCTCTACACACACTGGTCTAACAACACACACTGGTCTAACAACACACACACACTGGTCTAACAACACACACACTGGTCTAACAACACACACACTGGTCTAACAACACACACACTGGTCTAACAACACACACACTGGTCTAACAACACACACACTGGTCTAACAACACACACTGGTCTAACACACACACACTGGTCTAACACACACACACTGTTCTAACAAATATACACACTGGTCTAACAACATACAAACTGGTCTAACAACAAACACACTGCTCTAACAACACACAAACTAGTCTAACAACAAACACACTGGTCTAACAACACACACACTGGTCTAACACCACACACACTGGTCTAACACACACACACACACTGGTCTAACACCACACACACTGGTCTAACACCACACACACTGGTCTAACACACACACACACTGGTCTAACACACACACACTGGTCTAACACACACACACACTGGTAACACACACACACTGGTCTAACAACACACACACACACTGGTCTAACACACACACACTGGTCTAACACACACACACTGGTCTAACACACACACACTGGTCTAACACACACACACTGGTCTAACAAACACACACACTGGTCTAACAACACACAAACTGGTCTAACAACACACACACACTGGTCTAACACAACACACACACTGGTCTAACAACACACAAACTGGTCTAACACACACACTGGTCTAACAACACACACTGGTCTAACACACACACTGGTCTAACACACACACACTGGTCTAACTAACACCACACACTGGTCTAACAACACACACACTGGTCTAACACACACACACACTGGTCTAACAACACACACACTGGTCTAACAACACACACACTGGTCTAACAACACACACACTGGTCTAACACACACACACTGGTCTAACACACACACACTGGTCTAACAACACACACACTGGTCTAACACACACACACTGGTCTAACAACACACACACTGGTCTAACAACACACAAACTGTCTAACAACACACACACACTGGTCTAACACACACACACACTGGTCTAACACACACACACACTGGTCTAACAACACACACACTGGTCTAACAACACACACACTGGTCTAACACACACACACACACTGGTCTAACACACACACACTGTTCTAACAACACACACACTGGTACAAACTGATTTAACACAACACACACACTGGTCTAACACACACACACACTGGCTCTAACACCACACACACACTGGTCTAACAACACACACACTGGTCTAACAACACACACACTGGTCTAACAACACACAAACTGGTCTAACAACACACACTGGTCTAAAACACACACACTGGTCTAACAACACACACACTGGTCTAACAACACACACACTGGTCTAACACACACACACTGGTCTAACACACACACACACTGGTATAACACACACACTGGTCTAACAACACACACACTGGTCTAACAACACACACACTGGTCTAACAACACACACACTGGTCTAACACACACACACTGGTCTAACAACACAAACTGGTCTAACAACACACAAACTGGAACAACACACAAACTGGTCTAACAACACACACACTGGTCTAACAACACACACACTGGTCTAACAACACACACACTGGTCTAACAACACACACACTGGTCTAACAACACACACACTGGTCTAACACACACACACTGGTCTAAACACACACACTGTTCTAACAACATACACACTGGTCTAACAACACACACACTGGTCTAACAACACACACACACTGGTCAACACACACACACTGGTCTAACAACACACACACTGGTCTAACAACACACACACTGGTCTAACAACACACACTGGTCTAACACACACACACTGGTCTAACACACACACACTGTTCTAACACACACTGGTCTAACAACATACAAACTGGTCTAACAACACACACACACACTGGTCTAACACACACACACACTGGTCTAACACCACACACACACTGGTCTAACAACACACACACTGGTCTAACAACACACACACTGGTCTAACACACACACACTGGTCTAAAACCACACAAACTGGTCTAACAACACACAAACTGGTCTAACAACACACACACTGGTCTAACACACACACACTGGTCTAACACACACACACACTGGTCTAACAACACACACTGGTCTAACAACACACACACTGGTCTAACACACACACACACTGGTCTAACACACACACACTGGTCTAACAACACACACTGGTCTAAACACACACACACTGGTCTAACATACACACACTGTTCTAACAACATACACACTGGTCTAACAACATACAAACTGGTCTAACAACACACACACACTGGTCTAACACACACACACACTGGTCTAACACCACACACACACTGGTCTAACAACACACACACTGGTCTAACAACACACACACTGGTCTACACACACACACTGGTCTAAAACACACACACTGGTCTAACAACACACACACTGGTCTAACAACACACACACTGGTCTAACACACACACACTGGTCTACACACAACACACACACACACTGGTCTAACAACACACAACTAACAACACACACACTGGTCTAACAACACACACACTGGTCTAACAACACACACACTGGTCTAACAACAACACACACTGGTCTAACAACACACACTGGTCTAACACACACACACACACTGGTCTAACACCACACACACTGGTCTAAACACCACACACACTGGTCTAACACACACACACTGGTCTAACACACACACACACTGGTCTAACACCACACACACTGGTCTAACACCACACACACTGGTCTAACACCACACACACTGGTCTAACAACACACACACTGGTCTAACAACACACACACTGGTCTAACAACACACACACTGGTCTAACAACACACACTGGTCTAACACACACACACTGGTCTAACACACACACACTGTTCTAACAAATATACACACTGGTCTAACAACATACAAACTGGTCTAACACACACACACACTGGTCTAACACACACACACACTGGTCTAACAACACACACACTGGTCTAACAACACACAAACTGGTCTAACACACACAAACTGGTTTAACACACACACAAACTGGTAAAACAACACACACTCTCTAACAACACAAACACTGGTCTAACAACACACACTGGTCTAACAACACACACTGGTCTAACACACACACACTGGTCTAATACCACACACACTGGTCTAACACACACTGGTCTAACACACACACACAGTGGTCTAACACCACACACAGTGGTCTAACACCACACACACTGGTCTAACACCACACACACTGGTCTACCACCACACACACTGGTCTAACACCACACACACTGGTCTAACACCACACACACTGGTCTAACAACACACACACTGGTCTAACAACACACACACTGGTCTAACAACACACACACTGGTCTAACAACACACACACTGGTCTAACACACACACACTGGTCTAACACACACACACTGTTCTAACAAATATACACACTGGTCTAACAACATACAAACTGGTCTAACAACACACACACACTGGTCTAACACAAACACACACTGGTCTAACACCACACAAACTGGTCTAACACACACACTGGTCTAACACACACACACTGGTCTAACAACACACAAACTGGTCAAACAACACACACTGGTCTAAAAACACACACACTGGTCTAACAACACACACTGGTCTAACAACACACACACTAACAACACACACTGGTCTAACTACACACACACTAACACACACACTGGTCTAAACACACACACTGGTCTAACACCACACACAGTGGTCTAACACACACACACAGTGGTCTAACACCACACACACTGGTCTAACACCACACACACTGGTCTAACACCACACACACTGGTCTACACACTGGTCACACACACTGGTCTAACACCACACACACTGGTCTAACAACACACACACACTGGTCTAACACACACACACACTGGTCTAACACACACACACTGGTCTAACACACACTGGTCTAACAACACACACTGGTCTAACACACACACACTGGTCTAACACACACACACTGGTCTAACAACATACACACTGGTCTAACAACATACAAACTGGTCTAACACACACACACACTGGTCTAACACACACACACACTGGTCTAACACCACACAAACTGGTCTAACACACACACTGGTCTAACAACACACAAACTGGTCTAACAGCACACAAACTGGTTTCACACACACACTGGTCAAACAACACACACACTGGTCTAACAACACACACACTGGTCTAACAACACACACTAACTGGTCTAAAACCACACAAACTGGTCAAACAACACACAAACTGGTCTAACAACACACACACTGGTCTAACAACACACTGGTTTAACACACACTGGTCTAACAACACACAACACTGGTCTAACAACACACACACTGGTCTAACACACACACACTGGTCTAACAACACACACACTGTTCTAACACACACTGGTCTAACACCACACAAACTGGTCTAACAACACACAAACTGGTCTAACAACACACACTGGTATAACAACACACACAGTGGTCTAACAACACACAAACTGGTCTAACAACACACACACTGGTCTAACACACACACACTGGTCTAACAACACACACTGGTCTAAAACCACACAAACCTGTCTAACAACACACAAACTGGTCTAACACACACACACACTGGTCTAACACACACACACACTGGTCTAACACACACACACTGGTCTAACAACACACACACACTGGTCTAACACTAACACACACACACTGGTCTAACAACACACAAACTGGTCTAACAACACACACTGGTCTAAAACCATACAAACACTGGTCTAACAACACACAAACTGGTCTAACAACACACACACACTGGTCTAAACACACACACACTGGTCTAACACACACACACACTGATATAACAACACACACTGGTCTAACAACACACACACTGGTCTAACAACACACACACTGGTCTAACACCACACACACTGGTCTAACACACACACACTGGTCTAACACACACACACTGGTCTAACAACACACACACTGGTCTAACAACACACACACTGGTCTAACACACACACACACTGGTCTAACACCACACACACTGGTCTAACAACACACACACTGGTCTAACAACACACACTGGTCTAACACACACACTGGTCTAACACACACACACACTGTTCTAACAAATATACACACTGGTCTAACAACACACAAACTGGTCTAACAACACACACACACTGGTCTAACACACACACACACTGGTCTAACACCACACAAACTGGTCTACACACACACTGGTCTAACAACACACAAACTGGTCTAACAGCACACAAACTGGTTTAACACACACAAACTGGTCTAACAACACACACACTGGTCTAACACACACACACTGGTCTAACAACACACACACTGGTCTAACAACACACACACTGGTCTAACTGGTCTAAACACACACACTGGTCTAACACACACACACTGGTCTAACACACACACACTGTTCTAACACACACACTGGTCTAACAACACACACACTGGTCTAACACACACACACTGGTCTAACAACACACACACTGGTCTAACACCACACACACTGGTCTAACAACACACACACTGGTCTAACAACACACACTGGTCTAACACACACACACTGGTCTAACACACACACACTGTTCTAACAACATACACACTGGTCTAACAACATACAAACTGGTCTAACAACACACACACACTGGTCTAACACACACACACACTGGTCTAACACCACACACACACTGGTCTAACAACACACACACTGGTCTAACAACACACACACTGGTCTACTGGTCTAACAACACACACTGGTCTAACAACACACACACTGGTCTAACACACACACACTGGTCTAACACACACACACACTGGTATAACAACACACACTGGTCTAACACACACACACACTGGTCTAACACACACACACTGGTCTAACAACACACACACTGGTCTAACAACACACACTGGTCTAACACACACACACTGGTCTAACATACACACACTGTTCTAACAACATACACACTGGTCTAACAACACACAAACTGGTCTAACAACACACACACACTGGTCTAACACACACACACACTGGTCTAACACCACACACACACTGGTCTAACAACACACACACTGGTCTAACAACACACACACTGGTCTAACAACACACACTGGTCTAAAACCACACAAACTTGTCTAACAACACACACACTGGTCTAACAACACACACTGGTCTAACACACACACACTGGTCTAACACACACACACACACTGGTCTAACACACACACACTGGTCTAACAACACACACACTGGTCTAACAACACACACACTGGTCTAACAACACACACACTGGTCTAACACAAACACACTGGTCTAACACACACACTGGTCTAATACACACACACTGGTCTAACACACACACACTGGTCTAACACCACACACACTGGTCTAACACCACACACACTGGTCTAACACCACACACACTGGTCTAACACCACACACACTGGTCTAACACCACACACACTGGTCTAACACACACACACTGGTCTAACAACACACACACTGGTCTAACAACACACACACTGGTCTAACAACACACACACTGGTCTAACAACACACACTGGTCTAACACACACACACTGGTCTAACACACACACACTGTTCTAACAAATATACACACTGGTCTAACAACATACAAACTGGTCTAACAACACACACACACTGGTCTAACACACACACACACTGGTCTAACAACACACACACTGGTCTAACAACACACAAACTGGTCTAACAGCACACAAACTGGTTTAACACCACACAAACTGGTAAAACAACACACACTCTGGTCTAACAACACAAACACTGGTCTAACAACACACACTGGTCTAACAACACACACTGGTCTAACAACACACACTGGTCTAATACCACACACACTGGTCTAACACCACACACAGTGGTCTAACACCACACACAGTGGTCTAACACCACACACACTGGTCTAACACCACACACACTGGTCTAACACCACACACACTGGTCTAACACCACACACACTGGTCTAACAACACACACACTGGTCTAACAACACACACACTGGTCTAACAACACACACACTGGTCTAACAACACACACACTGGTCTAACAACACACACACTGGTCTAACACACACACACTGGTCTAACACACACACACTGTTCTAACAAATATACACACTGGTCTAACAACATACAAACTGGTCTAACAACACACACACACTGGTCTAACACAAACACACACTGGTCTAACACCACACAAACTGGTCTAACAACACACAAACTGGTCTAACGGCACACAAACTGGTTTAACACCACACAAACTGGTCAAACAACAAACACTCTGGTCTAAAAACACACACACTGGTCTAACAACACACACTGGTCTAACAACACACACGGGTCTAACAACACACACTGGTCTAACTAACACTGGTCTAACTACACACACTGGTCTAATACCACACACACTGGTCTAACACCACACACAGTGGTCTAACACCACACACAGTGGTCTAACACCACACACACTGGTCTAACACCACACACACTGGTCTACCACCACACACACTGGTCTACCACCACACACACTGGTCTAACACCACACACACTGGTCTAACAACACACAAACTGGTGTAACAACACACACACACTGGTCTAACACACACACACACTGGTCTAACAACACACAAACTGGTCTAACAACACACACTGGTCTAACACACACACACTGGTCTAACATACACACACTGTTCTAACAACATACACACTGGTCTAACAACATACAAACTGGTCTAACAACACACACACACTGGTCTAACACACACACACACTGGTCTAACACCACACAAACTGGTCTAACACACACACTGGTCTAACAACACACAAACTGGTCTAACAGCACACAAACTGGTTTCACACCACACAAACTGGTCAAACAACACACACACTGGTCTAACAACACACACACTGGTCTAACAACACACACTAACTGGTCTAAAACCACACAAACTGGTCAAACAACACACAAACTGGTCTAACAACACACACATTGGTCTAACACACACACTGGTTTAACACACACTGGTCTAACAACACACAAACTGGTCTAACAACACACACACTGGTCTAACAACACACACACTGGTCTAACAACACACACACTGGTCTAAGACACACTGGTCTAACAACACACAAACTGGTCTAACAACACACAAACTGGTCTAACACACACACACTGGTCTAACAACACACACAGTGGTCTAACAACACACACACTGGTCTAACAACACACACACTGGTCTAACAACACACACACTGGTCTAACAACACACACCGGTCTAAAACCACACAAACCTGTCTAACAACACACAAACTGGTCTAACACACACACACACTGGTCTAACACACACACACACTGTTATAACAACACACACTGGTCTAACAACACACACACTGGTCTACCACACACTGGTCTAACACCACACAAACTGGTCTAACAACACACAAACTGGTCTAACAACACACACTGGTCTAAAACCATACAAACCTGTCTAACAACACACAAACTGGTCTAACAACACACACACTGGTCTAACACACACACACACTGGTATAACACACACACACACTGGTATAACAACACACACTGGTCTAACAACACACACACTGGTCTAACAACACACACACTGGTCTAACACCACACACACTGGTCTAACACCACACACACTGGTCTAACACCACACACACTGGTCTAACACCACACACACTGGTCTAACACCACACACACTGGTCTAACACCACACACACTGGTCTAACACCACACACACTGGTCTAACAACACACACACTGGTCTAACAACACACACTGGTCTAACAACACACACTGGTCTAACACACACACACACTGTTCTAACAAATATACACACTGGTCTAACAACATACAAACTGGTCTAACAACACACACACACTGGTCTAACACAAACACACACTGGTCTAACACCACACAAACTGGTCTAACACACACACTGGTCTAACAACACACAAACTGGTCTAACAGCACACAAACTGGTTTAACACCACACAAACTGGTCAAACAACAACACACACTGGTCTAACAACACACACTGGTCTAACAACACACACTGGTCTAACAACACACACTGGTCTAACACCACACACACTGGTCTAACACACACACACAGTGGTCTAACACCACACACAGTGGACTAACACCACACACAGTGGACTAACACCACACACTGGACTAACACCACACACACTGGTCTAACAACACACACACTGGTCTAACAACACACACTGGTCTAACACACACACACTGGTCTAACAACACACACTGGTCTAACATACACACACTGTTCTAACAACATACACACTGGTCTAACAACATACAAACTGATCTAACAACACACACACACTGGTCTAACATACACACACACTGGTCTAACACCACACACACTGGTCTAACAACACACACACTGGTCTAACAACACACACTGGTCTAACAACACACACTGGTCTAACACACACACACACTGGTCTAACATACACACACTGTTCTAACAACATACACACTGGTCTAACAACATACAAACTGATTTAACAACACACACACACTGGTCTAACACACACACACACTGGTCTAACACCACACACACACTGGTCTAACAACACACACACTGGTCTAACAACACACACACTGATCTAGCAACACACACTGGTCTAAAACCACACAAACTTGTCTAACAACACACAAACTGGTCTAACAACACACACACTGGTCTAACACACACACACTGGTCTAACACACACACACACTGGTCTAACACACACACACACTGGTCTAACAACACACACACTGGTCTAACAACACACACACTGGTCTAACACCACACACACTGGTCTAACACACACACACTGGTCTAACACACACACACTGGTCTAACAACACAAACTGGTCTAACAACACACAAACTGGAACAACCCACAAACTGGTCTAACAACACACACACTGGTCTAACAACACACACACTGGTCTAACAACACACACACTGGTCTAACAACACAAACACTGGTCTAACAACACAAACACTGGTCTAACACACACACACTGGTCTAACACACACACACTGGTCTAACAACATACAAACTGATCTAACAACACACATACACTGGTCTAACATACACACACACTGGTCTAACACCACACACACTGGTATAACAACACACACACTGGTCTAACAACACACACTGGTCTAACACACACACACTGGTCTAACATACACACACTGTTCTAACAACATACACACTGGTCTAACAACATACAAACTGATCTAACAACACACACACACTGGTCTAAACACACACACACACTGGTCTAACACAACACACACACTGGTCTAACAACACACACACTGGTCTAACACACACACACACACTAACACACACACACTGGTCTAACAACACAAACTTGTCTAACAACACACAAACTGGTCTAACAACACACACACTGGTCTAACAACACACACACTGGTCTAACACACACACACACTGGTCTAACAACACACACACTGGTCTAACAAAACACACACTGGTCTAACAAAACACACACTGGTCTAACAACACACACACTGGTCTAACAACACACACACTGGTCTAACACACACACACTGGTCTAACAACACACAACTGGTCTAACAACACAAACTGGTCAAACAACAACACTGGTCTAACACACACACTGGTCTAACACACACACACTGGTCTAACACACACTGGTCTAACAACACACACTGGTATAACAACACACACAGTGGTCTAACAACACACACACTGGTCTAACAACACACACACTGGTCTAACAACACACACACTGGTCTACCAACACACACACTGGTCTAACACACACTGGTCTAACACCACACAAACTGGTCTAACAACACACAAACTGGTTTAACAACACACACTGTTCTAAAACCACACAAACTTGTCTAACAACACACAAACTGGTCTAACAACACACACTGGTCTAAAACCACACAAACTTGTCTAACAACACACAAACTGGTCTAACAACACACACACTGGTCTAACACACACACACTGGTCTAACAACACACACACTGGTCTAACAACACACACACTGGTCTAACAAATATACACACTGGTCTAACAACACACACACACTGGTCTAACACACACACACACTGGTCTAACACCACACAAACTGGTCTAACAACACACACTGGTCTAACAACACACACTGGTCTAACAACACACACTGGTCTAACACCACACACAGTGGTCTAACACCACACACAGTGGACTAACACCACACACAGTGGACTAACACCACACACAGTGGACTAACACACACACACACTGGTCTAACAACACACACACTGGTCTAACAACACACACTCTGGTCTAACAACACACACACTGGTCTAACACACACACACTGGTCTAACATACACACACTGTTCTAACAACATACACACTGGTCTAACAACATACAAACTGATCTAACAACACACACACACTGGTCTAACAACACACACACTGGTCTAACACCACACACACTGGTCTAACAACACACACACTGGTCTAACAACACACACTGGTCTAACACACACACACACTGGTCTAACATACACACACTGTTCTAACAACATACACACTGGTCTAACAACATACAAACTGGTTTAACAACACACACACACTGGTCTAACACACACACACACTGGTCTCACACACACACTGGTCTAACAACACACACACTGGTCTAACAACACACACACTGGTCTACAACACACACTGGTCTAAAACCACACAAACTGGTCTAACAACACACAAACTGGTCTAACAACACACACACTGGTCTAACACACACACACTGGTCTAACACACACACACACTGGTCTAACACACACACACACTGGTCTAACACACACACACTGGTCTAACAACACACACACTGGTCTAACAACACACACACTGGTCTAACACACACACACTGGTCTAACACACACACACTGGTCTAACAACACAAACTGGTCTAACAACACACAAACTGGAACAACCCACAAACTGGTCTAACACACACACACTGGTCTAACAACACACACACTGGTCTAACAACACACACACTGGTCTAACAACACAAACACTGGTCTAACAACACAAACACTGGTCTAACACACACACACTGGTCTAACACACACACACTGTTCTAACAACACACACACTGGTCTAACAACACACAAACTGGTCTAACAACACACACACACTGGTCTAACAACACACACACTGGTCTAACAACACACACTGGTCTAACACACACACACTGGTCTAACAACACACACACTGGTCTAACAACATACACACTAACAACATACAAACTGGTCTAACACACACACACTGGTCTAACATACACACACACTGGTCTAACACCACACACACTGGTCTAACAACACACACACTGGTCTAACAACACACACTGGTCTAACACACACACACACACTGGTCTAACATACACACACTGTTCTAACAACATACACACTGGTCTAACAACATACAAACTGATTTAACAACACACACACACTGGTCTAACACACACGCACACACTGGTCTAACACCACACACACACTGGTCTAACAACACACACACTGGTCTAACAACACACACACTGGTCTAACAACACACACACTGGTCTAGCAACACACACTGGTCTAAAACCACACAAACTTGTCTAACAACACACAAACTGGTCTAACAACACACACACTGGTCTAACACACACACACTGGTCTAACACACACACACACTGGTATAACAACACACACTGGTCTAACAACACACACACTGGTCTAACAACACACACACTGGTCTAACAACACACACACTGGTCTAACACACACACACTGGTCTAACAACACAAACTGGTCTAACAACACACAAACTGGAACAACCCACAAACTGGTCTAACAACACACACACTGGTCTAACAACACACACACTGGTCTAACAACACACACACTGGTCTAACAACACAAACACTGGTCTAACAACACAAACACTGGTCTAACACACACACACTGGTCTAACACACACACACTGTTCTAACAACATACACACTGGTCTAACAACATACAAACTGATCTAACAACACACATACACTGGTCTAACATACACACACACTGGTCTAACACCACACACACTGGTATAACAACACACACACTGGTCTAACACACACACACTGGTCTAACACACACACACTGGTCTAACATACACACACTGTTCTAACAACATACACACTGGTCTAACAACATACAAACTGGTCTAACACACACACACACACTGGTCTAACACACACACACACTGGTCTAACACCACACACACACTGGTCTAACAACACACACACTGGTCTAACAACACACACACTGGTCTAACAACACACACACTGGTCTAACAACACACAAACTGGTCTAACAACACACACACTGGTCTAACAACACACACACTGGTCTAACACACACACACTGGTCTAACACACACACACACTGATATAACAACACACACTGGTCTAACAACACACACACTGGTCTAACAACACACACACTGGTCTAACAACACACACACTGGTCTAACACACACACACTGGTCTAACACACACACACACTGGTCTAACACACACACACTGTTCTAACAACACACACACTGGTCTAACAACATACAAACTGGTCTAACACACACACACACTGGTCTAACACACACACACACTGGTCTAACAACACACACACACTGGTCTAACAACACACACACTGGTCTAACAACACACACACTGGTCTAACACACACACACTGGTCTAAAACCACACAAACTTGTCTAACAACACACAAACTGGTCTAACAACACACACACTGGTCTAACACACACACACTGGTCTAACACACACACACACACACACTGGTATAACAACACACACTGGTCTAACAACACACACACTGGTCTAACAACACACACACTGGTCTAACAACACACACACTGGTCTAACACAAACACACTGGTCTAACAACACACACTGGTCTAATACCACACACAATGGTCTAACACCACACACAGTGGTCTAACACCACACACAGTGGTCTAACACCACACACACTGGTCTCACAACACTGGTCTAACACCACACACACTGGTCTAACACCACACACACTGGTCTAACACCACACACACTGGTCTAACAACACACACACTGGTCTAACAACACACACACTGGTCTAACAACACACACTGGTCTAACAACACACACTGGTCTAACACACACACACTGGTCTAACAACACACACACTGGTCTAACAACACACACACTGGTCTAACAACACACACACACTGGTCTAACACACACACACACTGGTCTAACAACACACACACTGGTCTAACAACACACAAACTGGTCTAACAGCACACAAACTGGTTTAACACCACACAAACTGGTAAAACAACACACACTCTGGTCTAACAACACAAACACTGGTCTAACAACACACACTGGTCTAACAACACACACTGGTCTAACAACACACACTGGTCTAATACCACACACACTGGTCTAACACCACACACAGTGGTCTAACACCACACACAGTGGTCTAACACCACACACACTGGTCTAACACCACACACACTGGTCTAACACCACACACACTGGTCTAACACCACACACACTGGTCTAACACCACACAACTGGTCTAACAACACACACACTGGTCTAACAACACACACACTGGTCTAACAACACACACACTGGTCTAACAACACACACACTGGTCTAACAACACACACACACTGGTCTAACACACACACACTGTTCTAACAAATATACACACTGGTCTAACAACATACAAACTGGTCTAACAACACACACACACTGGTCTAACACAAACACACACTGGTCTAACACCACACAAACTGGTCTAACAACACACAAACTGGTCTAACAACACACAAACTGGTTTAACACCACACAAACTGGTCAAACAACACACACTCTGGTCTAAAAACACACACACTGGTCTAACAACACACACTGGTCTAACTAACAACACACACACTGGTCTAACAACACACACTGGTCTAACACACACACTGGTCTAATACCACACACACTGGTCTAACACACACACACACTGGTCTAACACCACACACAGTGGTCTAACACCACACACACTGGTCTAACACCACACACACTGGTCTAACACACACACACACTGGTCTACCACCACACACACTGGTCTAACACCACACACACTGGTCTAACAACACACAAACTGGTCTAACAACACACACACACTGGTCTAACACACACACACACTGGTCTAACAACACACAAACTGGTCTAACAACACACACTGGTCTAACACACACACACTGGTCTAACATACACACACTGTTCTAACAACATACACACTGGTCTAACAACATACAAACTGGTCTAACAACACACACACACTGGTCTAACACACACACACACTGGTCTAACACCACACAAACTGGTCTAACACACACACTGGTCTAACAACACACAAACTGGTCTAACAGCACACAAACTGGTTTCACACCACACAAACTGGTCAAACAACACACACTCTGGTCTAACAACACACACACTGGTCTAACAACACACACTAACTGGTCTAAAACCACACAAACTGGTCAAACAACACACAAACTGGTCTAACAACACACACATTGGTCTAACACACACACTGGTTTAACACACACTGGTCTAACAACACACAAACTGGTCTAACAACACACACACTGGTCTAACAACACACACACTGGTCTAACAACACACACACTGGTCTAAGACACACTGGTCTAACACCACACAAACTGGTCTAACAACACACAAACTGGTCTAACAACACACACTGGTATAACAACACACACAGTGGTCTAACAACACGCACACTGGTCTAACAACACACACACTGGTCTAACAACACACACACTGGTCTAACAACACACACCGGTCTAAAACCACACAAACCTGTCTAACAACACACAAACTGGTCTAACACACACACACACTGGTCTAACACACACACACACTGTTATAACAACACACACTGGTCTAACAACACACACACTGGTCTACCACACACTGGTCTAACACCACACAAACTGGTCTAACAACACACAAACTGGTCTAACAACACACACTGGTCTAAAACCATACAAACCTGTCTAACAACACACAAACTGGTCTAACAACACACACACTGGTCTAACACACACACACTGGTATAACAACACACACTGGTCTAACAACACACACACTGGTCTAACAACACACACACTGGTCTAACAACACACACACTGGTCTAACACCACACACACTGGTCTAACACCACACACACTGGTCTAACACACACACACACTGGTCTAACACCACACACACTGGTCTAACACACACACACTGGTCTAACACCACACACACTGGTCTAACAACACACACACTGGTCTAACAACACACACTGGTCTAACAACACACACTGGTCTAACACACACACACACTGTTCTAACAAATATACACACTGGTCTAACAACATACAAACTGGTCTAACAACACACACACACTGGTCTAACACAAACACACACTGGTCTAACACCACACAAACTGGTCTTACACACACACTGGTCTAACAACACACAAACTGGTCTAACAGCACACAAACTGGTTTAACACCACACAAACTGGTCAAACAACAACACACACTGGTCTAACAACACACACTGGTCTAACAACACACACTGGTCTAACAACACACACTGGTCTAACACCACACACAGTGGTCTAACACCACACACAGTGGTCTAACACCACACACAGTGGACTAACACCACACACAGTGGACTAACACCACACACAGTGGACTAACACCACACACACTGGTCTAACAACACACACACTGGTCTAACAACACACACTCTGGTCTAACAACACACACACTGGTCTAACACACACACACTGGTCTAACATACACACACTGTTCTAACAACATACACACTGGTCTAACAACATACAAACTGATCTAACAACACACACACACTGGTCTAACATACACACACACTGGTCTAACACCACACACACTGGTCTAACAACACACACACTGGTCTAACAACACACACTGGTCTAACAACACACACTGGTCTAACACACACACACACTGGTCTAACATACACACACTGTTCTAACAACATACACACTGGTCTAACAACATACAAACTGATTTAACAACACACACACACTGGTCTAACACACACACACACTGGTCTAACACCACACACACACTGGTCTAACAACACACACACTGGTCTAACAACACACACACTGATCTAGCAACACACACTGGTCTAAAACCACACAAACTTGTCTAACAACACACAAACTGGTCTAACAACACACACACTGGTCTAACACACACACACTGGTCTAACACACACACACACTGGTCTAACACACACACACACTGGTCTAACAACACACACACTGGTCTAACAACACACACACTGGTCTAACACCACACACACTGGTCTAACACACACACACTGGTCTAACACACACACACTGGTCTAACAACACAAACTGGTCTAACAACACACAAACTGGAACAACCCACAAACTGGTCTAACAACACACACACTGGTCTAACAACACACACACTGGTCTAACAACACACACACTGGTCTAACAACACAAACACTGGTCTAACAACACAAACACTGGTCTAACACACACACACTGGTCTAACACACACACACTGGTCTAACAACATACAAACTGATCTAACAACACACACACTGGTCTAACAACACACACACTGGTCTAACACCACACACACTGGTATAACAACACACACACTGGTCTAACAACACACACTGGTCTAACACACACACACTGGTCTAACATACACACACTGTTCTAACAACATACACACTGGTCTAACAACATACAAACTGATCTAACAACACACACACACACTGGTCTAACAACACACACACACACTGGTCTAACACACACACACACTGGTCTAACAACACACACACTGGTCTAACACACACACACTGGTCTAACACACACACACTGGTCTAACAACACAAACTTGTCTAACAACACACAAACTGGTCTAACAACACACACACTGGTCTAACAACACACACACTGGTCTAACACACACACACACTGGTATAACAACACACACTGGTCTAACAAAACACACACTGGTCTAACAAAACACACACTGGTCTAACAACACACACACTGGTCTAACAACACACACACTGGTCTAACACACACACACTGGTCTAACAACACAAACTGGTCAAACAACACACAAACTGGTCTAACAACACACACATTGGTCTAACACACACACACTGGTCTAACACACACTGGTCTAACAACACACACTGGTATAACAACACACACAGTGGTCTAACAACACACACAGTGGTCTAACAACACACACACTGGTCTAACAACACACACACTGGTCTACCAACACACACACTGGTCTAACACACACTGGTCTAACACCACACAAACTGGTCTAACAACACACAAACTGGTTTAACAACACACACTGTTCTAAAACCACACAAACTTGTCTAACAACACACAAACTGGTCTAACAACACACACTGGTCTAAAACACACAAACTGGTCTAACAACACACAAACTGGTCTAACAACACACACACTGGTCTAACACCACACAAACTGGTCTAACACCACACAAACTGGTCTAACAACACACACTGGTCTAACAACACACACACACTGGTCTAACACACACACACACTGGTCTAACACCACACAAACTGGTCTAACAACACACACTGGTCTAACAACACACACTGGTCTAACAACACACACTGGTCTAACACCACACACAGTGGTCTAACACCACACACAGTGGACTAACACCACACACAGTGGACTAACACCACACACAGTGGACTAACACCACACACACTGGTCTAACAACACACACACTGGTCTAACAACACACACTCTGGTCTAACAACACACACACTGGTCTAACACACACACACTGGTCTAACATACACACACTGTTCTAACAACATACACACTGGTCTAACAACATACAAACTGATCTAACAACACACACACACTGGTCTAACATACACACACACTGGTCTAACACCACACACACTGGTCTAACAACACACACACTGGTCTAACAACACACACTGGTCTAACACACACACACACTGGTCTAACATACACACACTGTTCTAACAACATACACACTGGTCTAACAACATACAAACTGATTTAACAACACACACACACTGGTCTAACACACACACACACTGGTCTAACACACACACACACTGGTCTAACAACACACACACTGGTCTAACAACACACACACTGGTCTAGCAACACACACTGGTCTAAAACACACAAACTTGTCTAACAACACACACACTGGTCTAACAACACACACACTGGTCTAACACACACACACTGGTCTAACACACACACACACTGGTCTAACACACACACACACTGGTCTAACAACACACACACTGGTCTAACAACACACACACTGGTCTAACAACACACACACTGGTCTAACACACACACACTGGTCTAACACACACACACTGGTCTAACAACACAAACTGGTCTAACAACACACAAACTGGAACAACCCACAAACTGGTCTAACAACACACACACTGGTCTAACAACACACACACTGGTCTAACAACACACACACTGGTCTAACAACACAAACACTGGTCTAACAACACAAACACTGGTCTAACACACACACACTGGTCTAACACACACACACTGTTCTAACAACATACACACTGGTCTAACAACATACAAACTGGTCTAACAACACACATACACTGGTCTAACACACACACACACTGGTCTAACACCACACACACTGGTATAACAACACACACACTGGTCTAACAACACACACTGGTCTAACACACACACACTGGTCTAACATACACACACTGTTCTAACAACATACACACTGGTCTAACAACATACAAACTGATCTAACAACACACACACACACTGGTCTAACACACACACACACTGGTCTAACACAACACACACACTGGTCTAACAACACACACACTGGTCTAACACACACACACTGGTCTAACACACACACACTGGTCTAACAACACAAACTTGTCTAACAACACACAAACTGGTCTAACAACACACACACTGGTCTAACAACACACACACTGGTCTAACACACACACACACTGGTCTAACAACACACACTGGTCTAACAAAACACACACTGGTCTAACAAAACACACACTGGTCTAACAACACACACACTGGTCTAACAACACACACACTGGTCTAACACACACACACTGGTCTAACAACACAAACTGGTCAAACAACACACACTGGTATAACAACACACACAGTGGTCTAACAACACACACACGGTCTAACAACACACACACTGGTCTAACAACACACACACTGGTCTAACAACACACACACTGGTCTAACACACACTGGTCTAACACACACTGGTCTAACACCACACAAACTGGTCTAACAACACACAAACTGGTTTAACAACACACACTGTTCTAAAACACACAAACTTGTCTAACAACACACAAACTGGTCTAACAACACACACTGGTCTAAAACACACAAACTGGTCTAACAACACACAAACTGGTCTAACAACACACACACTGGTCTAACACCACACAAACTGGTCTAACACCACACAAACTGGTCTAACAACACACACTGGTCTAACACACACACACACTGGTCTAACACACACACACACACTGGTCTAACACCACACAAACTGGTCTAACAACACAACTGGTCTAACAACACACACTGGTCTAACAACACACACTGGTCTAACAACACACACTGGTCTAACACCACACACAATGGTCTAACACCACACACAGTGGTCTAACACCACACACACTGGTCTAACACCACACACACTGGTCTACCACCACACACACTGGTCTAACACCACACACACTGGTCTAACACCACACACACTGGTCTAACAACACACACACTGGTCTAACAACACACACACTGGTCTAACAACACACACACTGGTCTAACAACACACACTGGTCTAACACACACAAACTGGTCTAACAGCACACAAACTGGTAAAACACCACACAAACTGGTAAAACAACACACACTCTGGTCTAACAACACAAACACTGGTCTAACAACACACACTGGTCTAACAACACACACTGGTCTAACAACACACACTGGTCTAATACCACACACAGTGGTCTAACACCACACACAGTGGTCTAACACCACACACAGTGGTCTAACACCACACACTCTGGTCTAACAACACAAACACTGGTCTAACAACACACACTGGTCTAACAACACACACTGGTCTAACAACACACACTGGTCTAATACCACACACACTGGTCTAACACCACACACAGTGGTCTAACACCACACACAGTGGTCTAACACCACACACACTGGTCTAACACCACACACACTGGTCTACCACCACACACACTGGTCTAACACCACACACACTGGTCTAACACCACACACACTGGTCTAACAACACACACACTGGTCTAACACCACACACACTGGTCTAACACCACACACACTGGTCTAACACCACACACACTGGTCTAACACCACACACACTGGTCTAACAACACACACACTGGTCTAACAACACACACACACTGGTCTAACAACACACACACTGGTCTAACAACACACACACTGGTCTAACAACACACACTGGTCTAACACACACACACTGGTCTAACATACACACACTGTTCTAACAACATACACACTGGTCTAACAACATACAAACTGGTCTAACAACACACAAACACTGGTCTAACACACACACACACTGGTCTAACACCACACAAACTGGTCTAACACACACACTGGTCTAACAACACACAAACTGGTCTAACAGCACACAAACTGGTTTCACACCACACAAACTGGTCAAACAACACACACTCTGGTCTAACAACACACACACTGGTCTAACAACACACACTAACTGGTCTAAAACCACACAAACTGGTCAAACAACACACAAACTGGTCTAACAACACACACATTGGTCTAACACACACACTGGTTTAACACACACTGGTCTAACAACACACAAACTGGTCTAACAACACACAAACTGGTCTAACAACACACACACTGGTCTAACAACACACACACTGGTCTAACAACACACACACTGGTCTACCAACACACACACTGGTCTAAGACACACTGGTCTAACACACACACACTGGTCTAACAACACACAAACTGGTCTAACAACACACAAACTGGTCTAACAACACACACTGGTATAACAACACACACAGTGGTCTAACAACACACAAACTGGTCTAACAACACACACACTGGTCTAACAACACACACACTGGTCTAACAACACACACTGGTCTAAAACCACACAAACTGTCTAACAACACACAAACTGGTCTAACAACACACACACTGGTCTAACACACACACACACTGGTCTAACAACACACACACTGGTATAACAACACACACTGGTCTAACAACACACACACTGGTCTCACACACTAACACACACAAACTGGTCTAACAACACACAAACTGGTCTAACAACACACACTGGTCTAAAACCATACAAACCTGTCTAACAACACACACACTGGTCTAACAACACACACACTGGTCTAACAACACACACACTGGTATAACAACACACACTGGTCTAACAACACACACACACTGGTCTAACAACACACACACTGGTCTAACAACACACACACTGGTCTAACAACACACACACTGGTCTAACAACACACACACTGGTCTAACAACACACAAACTAGTCTAACAACAAACACACTGGTCTAACAACACACACACTGGTCTAACAACACACACACTGGTCTAACACACACACACACTGGTCTAAAACCACACACACTGGTCTACCACACACAGTGGTCTAACACCACACACTGGTCTAACACCACACACACTGGTCTAACACCACACACACTGGTCTAACACCACACACACTGGTCTAACAACACACACACTGGTCTAACACACACACACTGGTCTAACAACACACACACTGGTCTAACAACACACACTGGTCTAACAACACACACTGGTCTAACACACACACACTGTTCTAACAAATATACACACTGGTCTAACAACATACACACTGGTCTAACAACACACACACACTGGTCTAACACAAACACACACTGGTCTAACACCACACAAACTGGTCTAACACACACACTGGTCTAACAACACACAAACTGGTCTAACAGCACACAAACTGGTCTAACAACACACAAACTGGTCTAACAACAACACACACTGGTCTAACAACACACACTGGTCTAACAACACACCTGGTCTAACAACACACACTGGTCTAACACCACACACAGTGGTCTAACACCACACAGTGGTCTAACACCACACACAGTGGACTAACACACACAGTGGACTAACACCACACACACTGGTCTAACACACACACACTGGTCTAACACACACACACTGGTCTAACAACACAAACTTGTCTAACAACACACAAACTGGTCTAACAACACACACACTGGTCTAACAACACACACACTGGTCTAACACACACACACACTGGTCTAACACACACACACTGGTCTAACAAAACACACACTGGTCTAACAAAACACACACTGGTCTAACAACACACACACTGGTCTAACAACACACACACTGGTCTAACACACACACACTGGTCTAACAACACAAACTGGTCAAACAACACACAAACTGGTCTAACAACACACACATTGGTCTAACACACACACACTGGTCTAACACACACTGGTCTAACAACACACACTGGTATAACAACACACACAGTGGTCTAACAACACACACAGTGGTCTAACAACACACACACTGGTCTAACAACACACACACTGGTCTACCAACACACACACTGGTCTAACACACACTGGTCTAACACCACACAAACTGGTCTAACAACACACAAACTGGTTTAACAACACACACTGTTCTAAAACCACACAAACTTGTCTAACAACACACAAACTGGTCTAACAACACACACTGGTCTAAAACCACACAAACTTGTCTAACAACACACAAACTGGTCTAACAACACACACACTGGTCTAACACCACACAAACTGGTCTAACACCACACAAACTGGTCTAACAACACACACTGGTCTAACAACACACACACACTGGTCTAACACACACACACACTGGTCTAACACCACACAAACTGGTCTAACAACACACACTGGTCTAACAACACACACTGGTCTAACAACACACACTGGTCTAACACCACACACAGTGGTCTAACACCACACACAGTGGACTAACACCACACACAGTGGACTAACACCACACACAGTGGACTAACACCACACACACTGGTCTAACAACACACACACTGGTCTAACAACACACACTCTGGTCTAACAACACACACACTGGTCTAACACACACACACTGGTCTAACATACACACACTGTTCTAACAACATACACACTGGTCTAACAACATACAAACTGATCTAACAACACACACACACTGGTCTAACATACACACACACTGGTCTAACACCACACACACTGGTCTAACAACACACACACTGGTCTAACAACACACACTGGTCTAACACACACACACACTGGTCTAACATACACACACTGTTCTAACAACATACACACTGGTCTAACAACATACAAACTGATTTAACAACACACACACACTGGTCTAACACACACACACACTGGTCTAACACCACACACACACTGGTCTAACAACACACACACTGGTCTAACAACACACACACTGGTCTAGCAACACACACTGGTCTAAAACCACACAAACTTGTCTAACAACACACAAACTGGTCTAACAACACACACACTGGTCTAACACACACACACTGGTCTAACACACACACACACTGGTCTAACACACACACACACTGGTCTAACAACACACACACTGGTCTAACAACACACACACTGGTCTAACAACACACACACTGGTCTAACACACACACACTGGTCTAACACACACACACTGGTCTAACAACACAAACTGGTCTAACAACACACAAACTGGAACAACCCACAAACTGGTCTAACAACACACACACTGGTCTAACAACACACACACTGGTCTAACAACACACACACTGGTCTAACAACACAAACACTGGTCTAACAACACAAACACTGGTCTAACACACACACACTGGTCTAACACACACACACTGTTCTAACAACATACACACTGGTCTAACAACATACAAACTGATCTAACAACACACATACACTGGTCTAACATACACACACACTGGTCTAACACCACACACACTGGTATAACAACACACACACTGGTCTAACAACACACACTGGTCTAACACACACACACTGGTCTAACATACACACACTGTTCTAACAACATACACACTGGTCTAACAACATACAAACTGATCTAACAACACACACACACACTGGTCTAACACACACACACACTGGTCTAACACAACACACACACTGGTCTAACAACACACACACTGGTCTAACACACACACACTGGTCTAACACACACACACTGGTCTAACAACACAAACTTGTCTAACAACACACAAACTGGTCTAACAACACACACACTGGTCTAACAACACACACACTGGTCTAACACACACACACACTGGTATAACAACACACACTGGTCTAACAAAACACACACTGGTCTAACAAAACACACACTGGTCTAACAACACACACACTGGTCTAACAACACACACACTGGTCTAACACACACACACTGGTCTAACAACACAAACTGGTCAAACAACACACACTGGTATAACAACACACACAGTGGTCTAACAACACACACACTGGTCTAACAACACACACACTGGTCTAACAACACACACACTGGTCTACCAACACACACACTGGTCTAACACACACTGGTCTAACACCACACAAACTGGTCTAACAACACACAAACTGGTTTAACAACACACACTGTTCTAAAACCACACAAACTTGTCTAACAACACACAAACTGGTCTAACAACACACACTGGTCTAAAACCACACAAACTTGTCTAACAACACACAAACTGGTCTAACAACACACACACTGGTCTAACACCACACAAACTGGTCTAACACCACACAAACTGGTCTAACAACACACACTGGTCTAACAACACACACACACTGGTCTAACACACACACACACACTGGTCTAACACCACACAAACTGGTCTAACAACACACACTGGTCTAACAACACACACTGGTCTAACAACACACACTGGTCTAACACCACACACAATGGTCTAACACCACACACAGTGGTCTAACACCACACACACTGGTCTAACACCACACACACTGGTCTACCACCACACACACTGGTCTAACACCACACACACTGGTCTAACACCACACACACTGGTCTAACAACACACACACTGGTCTAACAACACACACACTGGTCTAACAACACACACTGGTCTAACACACACAAACTGGTCTAACAGCACACAAACTGGTAAAACACCACACAAACTGGTAAAACAACACACACTCTGGTCTAACAACACAAACACTGGTCTAACAACACACACTGGTCTAACAACACACACTGGTCTAACAACACACACTGGTCTAATACCACACACAGTGGTCTAACACCACACACAGTGGTCTAACACCACACACAGTGGTCTAACACCACACACTCTGGTCTAACAACACAAACACTGGTCTAACAACACACACTGGTCTAACAACACACACTGGTCTAACAACACACACTGGTCTAATACCACACACACTGGTCTAACACCACACACAGTGGTCTAACACCACACACAGTGGTCTAACACCACACACACTGGTCTAACACCACACACACTGGTCTAACACCACACACACTGGTCTAACACCACACACACAAGTCTAACACCACACACACTGGTCTAACACCACACACACTGGTCTAACACCACAACACTGGTCTAACACACACACTGGTCTACCACCACACACACTGGTCTAACACCACACACACTGGTCTAACACCACACACACTGGTCTAACAACACACAAACTGGTGTAACAACACACACACACTGGTCTAACACACACACACACTGGTCTAACAACACACACACTGGGCTAACAACACACACTGGTCTAACACACACACACTGGTCTAACATACACACACTGTTCTAACAACATACACACTGGTCTAACAACATACAAACTGGTCTAACAACACACAAACACTGGTCTAACACACACACACACTGGTCTAACACCACACAAACTGGTCTAACACACACACTGGTCTAACAACACACAAACTGGTCTAACAGCACACAAACTGGTTTCACACCACACAAACTGGTCAAACAACACACACTCTGGTCTAACAACACACACACTGGTCTAACAACACACACTAACTGGTCTAAAACCACACAAACTGGTCAAACAACACACAAACTGGTCTAACAACACACACATTGGTCTAACACACACACTGGTTTAACACACACTGGTCTAACAACACACAAACTGGTCTAACAACACACAAACTGGTCTAACAACACACACACTGGTCTAACAACACACACACTGGTCTAACAACACACACACTGGTCTACCAACACACACACTGGTCTAAGACACACTGGTCTAACACCACACACACTGGTCTAACAACACACAAACTGGTCTAACAACACACAAACTGGTCTAACAACACACACTGGTATAACAACACACACAGTGGTCTAACAACACGCACACTGGTCTAACAACACACACACTGGTCTAACAACACACACACTGGTCTAACAACACACACCGGTCTAAAACCACACAAACCTGTCTAACAACACACAAACTGGTCTAACAACACACACACTGGTCTAACACACACACACACTGGTCTAACACACACACACACTGGTATAACAACACACACTGGTCTAACAACACACACACTGGTCTACCACACACTGGTCTAACACCACACAAACTTGTCTAACAACACACAAACTGGTCTAACAACACACACTGGTCTAAAACCATACAAACCTGTCTAACAACACACAAACTGGTCTAACAACACACACACTGGTCTAACACACACACACACTGGTATAACAACACACACTGGTCTAACAACACACACACACTGGTCTAACAACACACACACTGGTCTAACAACACACACACTGGTCTAACAACACACACACTGGTCTAACAACACACACACTGGTCTAACAACACACAAACTAGTCTAACAACAAACACACTGGTCTAACAACACACACACTGGTCTAACACACACACACTGGTCTAACACACACACACACTGGTCTAAAACCACACACACTGGTCTAATACCACACACACTGGTCTAACACCACACACAGTGGTCTAACACCACACACACTGGTCTAACACCACACACACTGGTCTAACACCACACACACTGGTCTAACACCACACACACTGGTCTAACACCACACACACTGGTCTAACAACACACACACTGGTCTAACAACACACACTGGTCTAACAACACACACTGGTCTAACACACACACACTGTTCTAACAAATATACACACTGGTCTAACAACATACACACTGGTCTAACAACACACACACACTGGTCTAACACAAACACACACTGGTCTAACACCACACAAACTGGTCTAACACACACACTGGTCTAACAACACACAAACTGGTCTAACAGCACACAAACTGGTTTAACACCACACAAACTGGTCAAACAACAACACACACTGGTCTAACAACACACACTGGTCTAACAACACACACTGGTCTAACAACACACACTGGTCTAACACCACACACAGTGGTCTAACACCACACAGTGGTCTAACACCACACACAGTGGACTAACACCACACACAGTGGACTAACACCACACACACTGGTCTAACAACACACACACTGGTCTAACAACACACACTCTGGTCTAACAACACACACTGGTCTAACACTCACACACTGGTCTAACATACACACACTGTTCTAACAACATACACACTGGTCTAACAACATACAAACTGATCTAACAACACACACACACTGGTCTAACATACACACACACTGGTCTAACACCACACACACTGGTCTAACAACACACACACTGGTCTAACAACACACACTGGTCTAACACACACACACACTGGTCTAACATACACACACTGTTCTAACAACATACACACTGGTCTAACAACATACAAACTGATTTAACAACACACACACACTGGTCTAACACACACACACACTGGTCTAACACCACACACACACTGGTCTAACACCACACACACACTGGTCTAACAACACACACACTGGTCTAACAACACACACACTGGTCTAGCAACACACACTGGTCTAAAACCACACAAACTTGTCTAACAACACACAAACTGGTCTAACAACACACACACTGGTCTAACACACACACACTGGTCTAACACACACACACTGGTCTAACACACACACACACTGGTATAACAACACACACTGGTCTAACAACACACACACTGGTCTAACAACACACTGTGACGGCCCTGAATTTTTCTGAACCGTCTCAGTGCAGCTCCTTCCAATAGGGCGCTTTCCCTTTAATTCCCAATTAAATAGCCAGTATCAGCTGCGCAAAAGTGGGGGTTGTGATGGAGACGTGACTGAGGATGTGTTCAACCCTCAGTTCCCGAAGCTTCTCTATTCCGTTGTTTTGTTGCCGTTAAACGTGTGTTTTGTTGCCTAATAGAGTTTACCCAGGATCGGATCCACTCTTTGCGTCCCTGGACTACACCTCTCCGTTCTTCGTGGCCTTTCTCCGCTGGAGATCTACGGATTGGATTGTCTGACTGACGACTGACTACCACCTTTTTGTATACGGTATTTCATTTGTTTGGATGTGATGTATACTGTGATTTGTGTAGTTAGTGGTAGTTGAGGACTTAATTAAGAGTTGATCCGCTTTAAGGTTCTGTGGTAAATTAATTGTTATATTGATTGTATGTTTAATACTGGGTTTACGCTACACGGAACGAACGGACAAACATCGCGTGACAAAAGTCACTTGAGTTCACTGAACTCCTTTACCGGGCAGGACTCTTTTTAGGCCCGAGGTACAGGACATTTCTGGAGGAACCAGAACTCATTGTGATATTATTATATATGTGTGTAATCATTGTTGTTGCTAATACAACCCACGCAACAGAATATAATTGTTTTTGAAGTTCTTTTCAATGTTTTAAGGGTTTATGAAAAGTTTATTTCCATCCTGACTTTTACATACGTCCTTTGTATTGGTGTAGACTTGACGGACCAGATGGGACTCATTCCCACCCAAACTAAAAGGAGAAACTAATGTTTTCTCTGGTAGGCACAACCTACCTGGCACCCCTATAAATAATAACCTCAAGTCAAAACCGTTACAACACACACTGGTCTAACAACACACACATGGGTCTAACACACACACACTGGTCTAACACACACACACTGGTCTAACAACACAAACTGGTCTAACAACACACAAACTGGAACAACCCACAAACTGGTCTAACAACACACACACTGGTCTAACAACACACACACTGGTCTAACAACACACACACTGGTCTAACAACACAAACACTGGTCTAACACACACACACTGGTCTAACACACACACACTGGTCTAACAACATACACACTGGTCTAACAACATACAAACTGATCTAACAACACACATACACTGGTCTAACATACACACACACTGGTCTAACACCACACACACTGGTATAACAACACACACACTGGTCTAACAACATACACACTGGTCTAACAACATACAAACTGATGTAACAACACACACACACACTGGTCTAACACCACACACACACTGGTCTAACACAACACACACACTGGTCTAACAACACACACACTGGTCTAACAACACACACACTGGTCTAACAACACACACTAGTCTAAAACCACACAAACTTGTCTAACAACACACAAACTGGTCTAACACACACACACTGGTCTAACACACACACACTGGTCTAACACACACACACACTGGTATAACAACACACACTGGTCTAACAACACACACACTGGTCTAACACCACACACACTGGTCTAACAACACACACACTGGTCTAACAACACACACTGGTCTAACACACACACACACTGGTCTAACATACACACACTGTTCTAACAACATACACACTGGTCTAACAACATACAAACTGATTTAACAACACACACACACTGGTCTAACACACACACACACTGGTCTAACACCACACACATACACTGGTATAACAACACACACTGGTCTAACACCACACACATACACTGGTATAACAACACACACTGGTCTAACAACACACACACTGGTCTAACACCACACACACTGGTCTAACAACACACACACTGGTCTAACAACACACACTGGTCTAACACACACACACACTGGTCTAACATACACACACTGTTCTAACAACATACACACTGGTCTAACAACATACAAACTGATCTAACAACACACATACACTGGTCTAACATACACACACACTGGTCTAACACCACACACACTGGTATAACACCACACACACTGGTATAACAACACACACACTGGTCTAACAACATACACACTGGTCTAACAACATACAAACTGATCTAACAACACACACACACACTGGTCTAACACACACACACACACTGGTCTAACACCACACACACACTGGTCTAACAACACACACACTGGTCTAACAACACACACACTGGTCTAACAACACACACTAGTCTAAAACCACACAAACTTGTCTAACAACACACAAACTGGTCTAACACACACACACACTGGTCTAACACACACACACTGGTCTAACACACACACACACTGGTCTAACAACACACACTGGTCTAACAACACACACACTGGTCTAACACCACACACACTGGTCTAACAACACACACACTGGTCTAACAACACACACTGGTCTAACACACACACACTGTTCTAACATACACACACTGTTCTAACAACATACACACTGGTCTAACAACATACAAACTGATTTAACAACACACACACACTGGTCTAACACACACACACACTGGTCTAACACACACACATACACTGGTATAACAACACACACTGGTCTAACACACACACACTGGTCTAACACACACACACTGGTCTAACAACACACACTGGTCTAACAACACACACTGGTCTAATACCACACACAGGTCTAATACCACACACAGTGGTCTAACACCACACACAGTGGTCTAACACCACACACAGTGGTCTAACACCACACACACTGGTCTAACACCACACACACTGGTCTAACACCACACACACTGGTCTACCACCACACACACTGGTCTACCACCACACACACTGGTCTAACAACACACACACTGGTCTAACAACACACACACTGGTCTAACAACACACACACTGGTCTAACAACACACACTGGTCTAACACACACACACTGGTCTAACACACACACACTGTTCTAACAAATATACACACTGGTCTAACAACATACAAACTGGTCTAACAACACACACACACTGGTCTAACACACACACACACTGGTCTAACAACACACACACTGGTCTAACAACACACAAACTGGTCTAACAGCACACAAACTGGTTTAACACCACACAAACTGGTAAAACAACACACACTCTGGTCTAACAACACAAACACTGGTCTAACAACACACACTGGTCTAACAACACACACTGGTCTAACAACACACACTGGTCTAATACCACACACACTGGTCTAATACCACACACACTGGTCTAACAACACACACAGTGGTCTAACACCACACACACTGGTCTAACACCACACACACTGGTCTAACACCACACACACTGGTCTACCACCACACACACTGGTCTACCACCACACACACTGGTCTAACACCACACACACTGGTCTAACAACACACACACTGGTCTAACAACACACACACTGGTCTAACAACACACACACTGGTCTAACAACACACACACACTGGTCTAACACAAACACACACTGGTCTAACACCACACAAACTGGTCTAACACACACACTGGTCTAACAACACACAAACTGGTCTAACAGCACACAAACTGGTTTAACACCACACAAACTGGTCTAACAACACACACTGGTCTAACAACACACACTGGTCTAACAACACACACTGGTCTAACACCACACACAGTGGTCTAACACCACACACAGTGGTCTAACACCACACACAGTGGTCTAACACCACACACAGTGGACTAACACCACACACAGTGGACTAACACCACACACACTGGTCTAACAACACACACACTGGTCTAACAACACACACTCTGGTCTAACAACACACACTCTGGTCTAACAACACACACTGGTCTAACACACACACACTGGTCTAACATACACACACTGTTCTAACAACATACACACTGGTCTAACAACATACAAACTGATCTAACAACACACACACACTGGTCTAACATACACACACACTGGTCTAACACCACACACACTGGTCTAACAACACACACACTGGTCTAACAACACACACTGGTCTAACACACACACACACTGGTCTAACACACACACACACTGGTCTAACAACATACACACTGGTCTAACAACATACAAACTGATTTAACAACACCCACAAACTGGTCTAACAACACACACACTGGTCTAACAACACACACACTGGTCTAACAACACACACACTGGTCTAACAACACACACACTGGTCTAACAACACAAACACTGGTCTAACAACACAAACACTGGTCTAACACACACACACTGGTCTAACACACACACACTGGTCTAACACACACACACTGTTCTAACAACATACAAACTGATCTAACAACACACATACACTGGTCTAACATACACACACACTGGTCTAACACCACACACATTGGTATAACAACACACACACTGGTCTAACACACACACACTGGTCTAACACACACACACTGTTCTAACAAATATACACACTGGTCTAACAACATACAAACTGGTCTAACAACACACACACACACTGGTCTAACACACACACACACTGGTCTAACAACACACACACTGGTCTAACAACACACAAACTGGTCTAACACACACAAACTGGTTTAACACCACACAAACTGGTAAAACAACACACACTGGTCTAACAACACAAACACTGGTCTAACAACACACACTGGTCTAACAACACACACTGGTCTAACTGGTCTAACACACTGGTCTAATACCACACACAGTGGTCTAACACCACACACAGTGGTCTAACACCACACACAGTGGTCTAACACCACACACACTGGTCTAACACCACACACACTGGTCTACCACCACACACACTGGTCTAACACCACACACACTGGTATAACAACACACACACTGGTCTAACAACATACACACTGATCTAACAACACACACACACACTGGTCTAACACACACACACACTGGTCTAACACCACACACACACTGGTCTAACAACACACACACTGGTCTAACAACACACACACTGGTCTAACAACACACACACTGGTCTAACAACACACACTAGTCTAAAACCACACAAACTTGTCTAAAACCACACAAACTGGTCTAACACACACACACTGGTCTAACACACACACACTGGTCTAACACACACACACACTGGTCTAACAACACACACACTGGTCTAACAACACACACACTGGTCTAACACCACACACACTGGTCTAACACCACACACACTGGTCTAACACCACACACACTGGTCTAACAACACACACACTGGTCTAACACACACACACACACACTGGTCTAACATACACACACTGTTCTAACAACATACACACTGGTCTAACAACATACAAACTGATTTAACAACACACACACACTGGTCTAACACACACACACACTGGTCTAACACCACACACATACACTGGTATAACAACACACACTGGTCTAACAACACACACACTGGTCTAACACCACACACACTGGTCTAACAACACACACACTGGTCTAACAACACACACTGGTCTAACACACACACACACTGGTCTAACATACACACACTGTTCTAACAACATACACACTGGTCTAACAACATACAAACTGATCTAACAACACACATACACTGGTCTAACATACACACACACTGGTCTAACACCACACACACTGGTATAACAACACACACACTGGTATAACAACACACACACTGGTCTAACAACATACACACTGGTCTAACAACATACAAACTGATCTAACAACACACACACACACTGGTCTAACACACACACACACACTGGTCTAACACCACACACACACTGGTCTAACAACACACACACTGGTCTAACAACACACACACTGGTCTAACAACACACACTAGTCTAAAACCACACAAACTTGTCTAACAACACACAAACTGGTCTAACACACACAAACTGGTCTAACACACACACACTGGTCTAACACACACACACTGGTATAACACACACACACACTGGTATAACAACACACACTGGTCTAACAACACACACACTGGTCTAACACCACACACACTGGTCTAACAACACACACACTGGTCTAACAACACACACTGGTCTAACACACACACACACTGTTCTAACATACACACACTGTTCTAACAACATACACACTGGTCTAACAACATACAAACTGATTTAACAACACACACACACTGGTCTAACACACACACACACTGGTCTAACACACACACATACACTGGTATAACAACACACACTGGTCTAACACACACACACTGGTCTAACACACACACACTGGTCTAACAACACACACTGGTCTAACAACACACACTGGTCTAACAACACACACAGTGGTCTAACACCACACACAGTGGTCTAACACCACACACAGTGGTCTAACACCACACACAGTGGTCTAACACCACACACACTGGTCTACCACCACACACACTGGTCTACCACCACACACACTGGTCTAACACCACACACACTGGTCTAACAACACACACACTGGTCTAACAACACACACACTGGTCTAACAACACACACTGGTCTAACACACACACACTGGTCTAACACACACACACTGTTCTAACAAATATACACACTGGTCTAACAACATACAAACTGGTCTAACAACACACACACACTGGTCTAACACACACACACACTGGTCTAACACACACACACACTGGTCTAACAACACACACACTGGTCTAACAACACACAAACTGGTCTAACAGCACACAAACTGGTAAAACAACACACACTCTGGTCTAACAACACAAACACTGGTCTAACAACACAAACACTGGTCTAACAACACACACTGGTCTAACAACACACACTGGTCTAACAACACACACTGGTCTAATACCACACACACTGGTCTAACACCACACACAGTGGTCTAACACCACACACACTGGTCTAACACCACACACACTGGTCTAACACCACACACACTGGTCTAACACCACACACACTGGTCTACCACCACACACACTGGTCTAACACCACACACACTGGTCTAACACCACACACACTGGTCTAACAACACACACACTGGTCTAACAACACACACACTGGTCTAACAACACACACTGGTCTAACAACACACACACACTGGTCTAACACAAACACACACTGGTCTAACACCACACAAACTGGTCTAACACACACACTGGTCTAACAACACACAAACTGGTCTAACAGCACACAAACTGGTTTAACACCACACAAACTGGTCAAAAAACAACACACACTGGTCTAACAACACACACTGGTCTAACAACACACACTGGTCTAACAACACACACTGGTCTAACAACACACACTGGTCTAACACCACACACAGTGGTCTAACACCACACACAGTGGTCTAACACCACACACAGTGGTCTAACACCACACACAGTGGTCTAACACCACACACAGTGGTCTAACACCACACACAGTGGACTAACAACACACAAACTGGTCTAACAACATACACACTGGTCTAACAACATACAAACTGATTTAACAACACACACACACTGGTCTAACACACACACACACTGGTCTAACACCACACACATACACTGGTATAACAACACACACTGGTCTAACACCACACACACTGGTCTAACACCACACACACTGGTCTAACACCACACACACTGGTCTAACAACACACACACTGGTCTAACAACACACACTGGTCTAACACACACACACACTGGTCTAACATACACACACTGTTCTAACAACATACAAACTGATCTAACAACATACAAACTGATCTAACAACACACATACACTGGTCTAACATACACACACACTGGTCTAACAACACACACACTGGTATAACAACACACACACTGGTCTAACAACATACACACTGGTCTAACAACATACAAACTGATCTAACAACACACACACACACTGGTCTAACACACACACACACACTGGTCTAACACCACACACACACTGGTCTAACAACACACACACTGGTCTAACAACACACACACTGGTCTAACAACACACACACTGGTCTAACAACACACACTAGTCTAAAACCACACAAACTTGTCTAACAACACACACACTGGTCTAACACACACACACTGGTCTAACACACACACTGGTCTAACACACACACACTGGTCTAACACACACACACACTGGTCTAACAACACACACTGGTCTAACAACACACACACTGGTCTAACACCACACACACTGGTCTAACAACACACACACTGGTCTAACAACACACACTGGTCTAACACACACACACACTGTTCTAACATACACACACTGTTCTAACAACATACACACTGGTCTAACAACATACAAACTGATTTAACAACACACACACACTGGTCTAACACACACACACACTGGTCTAACACACACACATACACTGGTATAACAACACACACTGGTCTAACACACACACACTGGTCTAACACACACACACTGGTCTAACAACACACACTGGTCTAACAACACACACTGGTCTAACAACACACACTGGTCTAATACCACACACAGTGGTCTAACACCACACACACTGGTCTAACACCACACACACTGGTCTAACACCACACACACTGGTCTAACAACACACACTGGTCTAACACCACACACAGTGGTCTTAACACCACACACAGTGGTCTAACACCACACACAGTGGACTAACACCACACACAGTGGACTAACACCACACACACTGGTCTAACAACACACACACTGGTCTAACAACACACACTCTGGTCTAACAACACACACTCTGGTCTAACAACACACACTGGTCTAACACACACACACTGGTCTAACATACACACACTGTTCTAACAACATACACACACTGTTCTAACAACATACACACACTGTTCTAACAACATACACACTGGTCTAACAACACACACACACTGGTCTAACATACACACACACTGGTCTAACACCACACACACTGGTCTAACAACACACACACTGGTTTAACAACACACACTGGTCTAACACACACACACACTGGTCTAACACACACACACACTGGTCTAACATACACACACTGTTCTAACAACATACACACTGGTCTAACAACATACAAACTGATTTAACAACACCCACAAACTGGTCTAACAACACACACACTGGTCTAACAACACACACACTGGTCTAACAACACACACACTGGTCTAACAACACACACACTGGTCTAACAACACAAACACTGGTCTAACAACACAAACACTGGTCTAACACACACACACTGGTCTAACACACACACACTGTTCTAACAACATACACACTGGTCTAACAACATACAAACTGATCTAACAACACACATACACTGGTCTAACATACACACACACTGGTCTAACACCACACACATTGGTATAACAACACACACACTGGTCTAACACACACACACTGGTCTAACACACACACACTGTTCTAACAAATATACACACTGGTCTAACAACATACAAACTGGTCTAACAACACACACACACTGGTCTAACACACACACACACTGGTCTAACAACACACACACTGGTCTAACAACACACAAACTGGTCTAACAGCACACAAACTGGTTTAACACCACACAAACTGGTAAAACAACACACACTCTGGTCTAACAACACAAACACTGGTCTAACAACACAAACACTGGTCTAACAACACACACTGGTCTAACAACACACACTGGTCTAATACCACACACACTGGTCTAACACCACACACAGTGGTCTAACACCACACACAGTGGTCTAACACCACACACAGTGGTCTAACACCACACACAGTGGTCTAACACCACACACAGTGGTCTAACACCACACACACTGGTCTACCACCACACACACTGGTCTAACACCACACACACTGGTCTAACACCACACACACTGGTCTAACAACACACACACTGGTCTAACAACACACACACTGGTCTAACAACACACACACACTGGTCTAACACAAACACACACTGGTCTAACACCACACAAACTGGTCTAACACACACACTGGTCTAACAACACACAAACTGGTCTAACAGCACACAAACTGGTTTAACAGCACACAAACTGGTCAAACAACAACACACACTGGTCTAACAACACACACTGGTCTAACAACACACACTGGTCTAACACCACACACAGTGGTCTAACACCACACACAGTGGTCTAACACCACACACAGTGGTCTAACACCACACACAGTGGTCTAACACCACACACAGTGGACTAACACCACACACATTGGACTAACACCACACACACTGGTCTAACAACACACACACTGGTCTAACAACACACACACTGGTCTAACAACACACACTCTGGTCTAACAACACACACTGGTCTAACACACACACACTGGTCTAACATACACACACTGTTCTAACAACATACACACTGGTTTAACAACATACAAACTGATCTAACAACACACACACACTGGTCTAACATACACACACACTGGTCTAACACCACACACACTGGTCTAACAACACACACACTGGTCTAACAACACACACTGGTCTAACACACACACACACTGGTCTAACATACACACACTGTTCTAACAACATACACACTGGTCTAACAACATACAAACTGATTTAACAACACACACACACTGGTCTAACACACACACACTGGTCTAACAACACACACTGGTCTAACAACACACACTGGTCTAATACCACACACAGTGGTCTAACACCACACACAGTGGTCTAACACCACACACAGTGGTCTAACACCACACACACTGGTCTAACACCACACACACTGGTCTACCACCACACACACTGGTCTACCACCACACACACTGGTCTAACACCACACACACTGGTCTAACAACACACACACTGGTCTAACAACACACACACTGGTCTAACAACACACACACACTGGTCTAACACAAACACACACTGGTCTAACACAAACACACACTGGTCTAACACCACACAAACTGGTCTAACACACACACTGGTCTAACAACACACAAACTGGTCTAACAGCACACAAACTGGTCAAACAACACCACACAAACTGGTCAAACAACAACACACACTGGTCTAACAACACACACTGGTCTAACAACACACACTGGTCTAACAACACACACTGGTCTAACAACACACACAGTGGTCTAACACCACACACAGTGGTCTAACACCACACACAGTGGTCTAACACCACACACAGTGGACTAACACCACACACAGTGGACTAACACCACACACACTGGTCTAACAACACACACACTGGTCTAACAACACACACACTGGTCTAACAACACACACTCTGGTCTAACAACACACACTCTGGTCTAACAACACACACTGGTCTAACACACACACACTGGTCTAACATACACACACTGTTCTAACAACATACACACTGGTCTAACAACATACAAACTGATCTAACAACACACATACACTGGTCTAACATACACACACACTGGTCTAACACCACACACACTGGTCTAACACCACACACACTGGTCTAACAACACACACACTGGTCTAACAACACACACTGGTCTAACACACACACACACTGGTCTAACATACACACACTGTTCTAACAACATACACACTGGTCTAACAACATACAAACTGATTTAACAACACACACAAACTGGAACAACCCACAAACTGGTCTAACAACACACACACTGGTCTAACAACACACACACTGGTCTAACACACACACACACTGGTCTAACAACACAAACACTGGTCTAACAACACAAACACTGGTCTAACACACACACACTGGTCTAACACACACACACTGTTCTAACAACATACACACTGTTCTAACAACATACACACTGGTCTAACAACATACAAACTGATCTAACAACACACATACACTGGTCTAACATACACACACACTGGTCTAACACCACACACACTGGTATAACAACACACACACTGGTCTAACACACACACACTGGTCTAACATACACACACTGTTCTAACAACATACACACTGGTCTAACAACATACAAACTGATCTAACAACACACACACACACTGGTCTAACACACACACACACTGGTCTAACACACACACACACACTGGTCTAACAACACACACACTGGTCTAACAACACACACACTGGTCTAACAACACACACTAGTCTAAAACCACACAAACTTGTCTAACAACACACAAACTGGTCTAACAACACACACACTGGTCTAACAACACACACTGGTCTAACACACACACACACTGGTCTAACATACACACACTGTTCTAACAACATACACACTGGTCTAACAACATACAAACTGATTTAACAACACACACACACTGGTCTAACACACACACACACTGGTCTAACACCACACACATACACTGGTATAACAACACACACTGGTCTAACAACACACACACTGGTCTAACACCACACACACTGGTCTAACAACACACACTGGTCTAACACACACACACACTGGTCTAACATACACACACTGTTCTAACAACATACACACTGGTCTAACAACATACAAACTGATCTAACAACACACATACACTGGTCTAACATACACACACACACTGGTCTAACACCACACACACTGGTATAACAACACACACACTGGTCTAACAACATACACACTGGTCTAACAACATACAAACTGATCTAACAACACACACACACACTGGTCTAACACACACACACACACTGGTCTAACACCACACACACACTGGTCTAACACAACACACACACTGGTCTAACAACACACACACTGGTCTAACAACACACACTAGTCTAAAACCACACAAACTTGTCTAACAACACACAAACTGGTCTAACACACACACACTGGTCTAACACACACACACTGGTCTAACACACACACACACTGGTATAACAACACACACTGGTCTAACACCACACACACTGGTCTAACAACACACACACTGGTCTAACAACACACACTGGTCTAACACACACACACACTGTTCTAACATACACACACTGTTCTAACAACATACACACTGGTCTAACAACATACAAACTGATTTAACAACACACACACACTGGTCTAACACACACACACACTGGTCTAACACACACACACACTGGTCTAACACACACACATACACTGGTATAACAACACACACTGGTCTAACACACACACACTGGTCTAACACACACACACTGGTCTAACAACACACACTGGTCTAACAACACACACTGGTCTAATACCACACACACTGGTCTAACACCACACACAGTGGTCTAACACCACACACAGTGGTCTAACACCACACACAGTGGTCTAACACCACACACACTGGTCTACACCACACACACTGGTCTACCACCACACACACTGGTCTAACAACACACACACTGGTCTAACAACACACACACTGGTCTAACAACACACACACTGGTCTAACACACACACTGGTCTAACACACACACACTGGTCTAACACACACACACTGTTCTAACAAATATACACACTGGTCTAACAACATACAAACTGGTCTAACAACACACACACACTGGTCTAACACACACACACACTGGTCTAACACCACACACACTGGTCTAACACCACACACACTGGTCTAACACACACACACTGGTCTAACACCACACACACTGGTCTAACACCACACACACTGGTCTAACACCACACACACTGGTCTAACAACACACACACTGGTCTAACAACACACACACTGGTCTAACACACACACTGGTCTAACAACACACAAACTGGTCTAACAGCACACAAACTGGTTTAACACCACACACACTGGTCAAACAACAACACACACTGGTCTAACAACACACACTGGTCTAACAACACACACTGGTCTAACAACACACACTGGTCTAACACCACACACAGTGGTCTAACACCACACACAGTGGACTAACACCACACACAGTGGACTAACACCACACACAGTGGACTAACACCACACACACTGGTCTAACAACACACACACTGGTCTAACAACACACACACTGGTCTAACAACACACACTCTGGTCTAACAACACACACTCTGGTCTAACAACACACACTCTGGTCTAACACACACACACTGGTCTAACATACACACACTGTTCTAACAACACACACTGGTCTAACAACACACAAACTGGTCTAACAACACACACACACTGGTCTAACAACACACACACACTGGTCTAACACCACACACACTGGTCTAACAACACACACACTGGTCTAACAACACACACTGGTCTAACACACACACACACTGGTCTAACATACACACACTGTTCTAACATACACACACTGGTCTAACAACATACAAACTGGTCTAACAACACACACAAACTGGTCTAACAACACACACACTGGTCTAACAACACACACACTGGTCTAACAACACACACACTGGTCTAACAACACACACACTGGTCTAACAACACAAACACTGGTCTAACAACACAAACACTGGTCACACACACACACTGGTCTAACACACACACACTGTTCTAACAACATACACACTGGTCTAACAACATACAAACTGATCTAACAACACACATACACTGGTCTAACATACACACACACTGGTCTAACACCACACACATTGGTATAACAACACACACACTGGTCTAACACACACACACTGGTCTAACACACACACACTGTTCTAACAAATATACACACTGGTCTAACAACATACAAACTGGTCTAACAACACACACACACTGGTCTAACACACACACACACTGGTCTAACAACACACACACTGGTCTAACAACACACAAACTGGTCTAACAGCACACAAACTGGTTTAACACCACACAAACTGGTAAAACAACACACACTCTGGTCTAACAACACAAACACTGGTCTAACAACACACACTGGTCTAACAACACACACTGGTCTAACAACACACACTGGTCTAATACCACACACACTGGTCTAACACCACACACAGTGGTCTAACACCACACACACTGGTCTAACACCACACACAGTGGTCTAACACCACACACAGTGGTCTAACACCACACACAGTGGTCTAACACCACACACACTGGTCTAACACCACACACACTGGTCTAACACCACACACACTGGTCTAACACCACACACACTGGTCTACCACCACACACACTGGTCTAACACCACACACACTGGTCTAACACCACACACACTGGTCTAACACACACACACTGGTCTAACACCACACACACTGGTCTAACACCACACACACTGGTCTAACAACACACACACACTGGTCTAACACAAACACACACTGGTCTAACACACACACACTAACACAAACTGGTCTAACACACACACTGGTCTAACAACACACAAACTGGTCTAACAGCACACAAACTGGTCTAACAGCACACAAACTGGTCAAACAACAACACACACTGGTCTAACACTGGTCTAACAACACACACTGGTCTAACAACACACACTGGTCTAACACCACACACAGTGGACTAACACCACACACAGTGGACTAACACCACACACAGTGGACTAACACCACACACAGTGGACTAACACCACACACACTGGTCTAACAACACACACACTGGTCTAACAACACACACTGGTCTAACAACACACACTCTGGTCTAACACACACACTGGTCTAACACACACACACTGGTAACACACACACAACACACACACACTGGTCTAACATACACACACTGTTCTAACAACATACACACTGATCTAACAACATACAAACTGATCTAACAACACACACACACTGGTCTAACACCACACACACTGGTCTAACACCACACACACTGGTCTAACATACACACACTGTTCTAACAACATACAAACTGATCTAACAACACACACACACTGGTCTAACAACACACACACACTGGTCTAACACAAACACACACTGGTCTAACACCACACAAACTGGTCTAACACACACACTGGTCTAACAACACACACACTGGTCTAACAACACACACACTGGTCTAACAACACAAACACTGGTCTAACAACACAAACACTGGTCTAACACACACACACTGGTCTAACACACACACACTGTTCTAACAACATACACACTGGTCTAACAACATACAAACTGATCTAACAACACACATACACTGGTCTAACATACACACACACTGGTCTAACACCACACACACTGGTATAACAACACACACACTGGTCTAACACACACACACTGGTCTAACATACACACACTGTTCTAACAACATACACACTGGTCTAACAACACAAACACTGGTCTAACACACACACACTGGTCTAACACACACACACTGTTCTAACAACATACACACTGGTCTAACAACATACAAACTGATCTAACAACACACATACACTGGTCTAACATACACACACACTGGTCTAACACCACACACATTGGTATAACAACACACACACTGGTCTAACACACACACACTGGTCTAACACACACACACTGGTCTAACACACACACACTGTTCTAACAAATATACACACTGGTCTAACAACATACAAACTGGTCTAACAACACACACACACTGGTCTAACACACACACACACTGGTCTAACAACACACACACTGGTCTAACAACACACAAACTGGTCTAACAGCACACAAACTGGTTTAACACCACACAAACTGGTAAAACAACACACACTCTGGTCTAACAACACAAACACTGGTCTAACAACACACACTGGTCTAACAACACACACTGGTCTAACAACACACACTGGTCTAATACCACACACACTGGTCTAACACCACACACAGTGGTCTAACACCACACACAGTGGTCTAACACCACACACAGTGGTCTAACACCACACACAGTGGTCTAACACCACACACAGTGGTCTAACACCACACACACTGGTCTAACACCACACACACTGGTCTACCACCACACACACTGGTCTACCACCACACACACTGGTCTAACACCACACACACTGGTCTAACACCACACACACTGGTCTAACACCACACACACTGGTCTAACACCACACACACTGGTCTAACAACACACACACACTGGTCTAACACAAACACACACTGGTCTAACACCACACAAACTGGTCTAACACACACACTGGTCTAACAACACACAAACTGGTCTAACAGCACACAAACTGGTTTAACACCACACAAACTGGTCAAACAACAACACACACTGGTCTAACAACACACACTGGTCTAACAACACACACTGGTCTAACACCACACACAGTGGTCTAACACCACACACAGTGGACTAACACCACACACAGTGGACTAACACCACACACAGTGGACTAACACCACACACAGTGGACTAACACCACACACACTGGTCTAACAACACACACACTGGTCTAACAACACACACTCTGGTCTAACAACACACACTCTGGTCTAACAACACACACTGGTCTAACACACACACACTGGTCTAACATACACACACTGTTCTAACAACATACACACTGGTCTAACAACATACAAACTGATCTAACAACACACACACACTGGTCTAACATACACACACACTGGTCTAACACCACACACACTGGTCTAACACCACACACACTGGTCTAACATACACACACTGTTCTAACAACATACACACTGGTCTAACAACATACAAACTGATCTAACAACACACACACACTGGTCTAACAACACACACACACTGGTCTAACACAAACACACACTGGTCTAACAACACACAAACTGGTCTAACAGCACACAAACTGGTTTAACACCACACAAACTGGTCAAACAACAACACACACTGGTCAAACAACAACACACACTGGTCTAACAACACACACTGGTCTAACAACACACACTGGTCTAACACCACACACAGTGGACTAACACCACACACAGTGGACTAACACCACACACAGTGGACTAACACCACACACAGTGGACTAACACCACACACAGTGGACTAACACCACACACAGTGGACTAACACCACACACACTGGTCTAACACCACACACACTGGTCTAACAACACACACACTGGTCTAACAACACACACTCTGGTCTAACAACACACACACTGGTCTAACAACACACACTGGTCTAACAACACACACTGGTCTAACAACACACACTGGTCTAACACACACACACTGGTCTAACATACACACACTGTTCTAACAACATACACACTGGTCTAACAACATACAAACTGATCTAACAACACACACACACTGGTCTAACATACACACACACTGGTCTAACACCACACACACTGGTCTAACAACACACACACTGGTCTAACAACACACACTGGTCTAACACACACACACACTGGTCTAACATACACACACTGTTCTAACAACATACACACTGGTCTAACAACATACAAACTGATTTAACAACACACACAAACTGGAACAACCCACAAACTGGTCTAACAACACACACACTGGTCTAACAACACACACACTGGTCTAACAACACACACACTGGTCTAACAACACACACACTGGTCTAACAACACAAACACTGGTCTAACAACACAAACACTGGTCTAACACACACACACTGGTCTAACACACACACACTGTTCTAACAACATACACACTGGTCTAACAACATACAAACTGATCTAACAACACACATACACTGGTCTAACATACACACACACTGGTCTAACACCACACACACTGGTATAACAACACACACACTGGTCTAACACACACACACTGTTCTAACAACATACACACTGGTCTAACAACATACAAACTGATCTAACAACACACACACACACTGGTCTAACACACACACACACACACTGGTCTAACACCACACACACACACTGGTCTAACACCACACACACACACTGGTCTAACAACACACACACTGGTCTAACAACACACACACTGGTCTAACAACACACACACTGGTCTAACAACACACACTAGTCTAAAACCACACAAACTTGTCTAACAACACACAAACTGGTCTAACAACACACACACTGGTCTAACACACACACACTGGTCTAACACACACACACACTGGTCTAACAACATACACACTGGTCTAACATACACACACTGTTCTAACAACATACACACTGGTCTAACAACATACAAACTGATCTAACAACACACACACACTGGTCTAACAACACACACACACTGGTCTAACACAAACACACACTGGTCTAACACCACACAAACTGGTCTAACACACACACTGGTCTAACAACACACAAACTGGTCTAACAGCACACAAACTGGTTTAACACCACACAAACTGGTCAAACAACAACACACACTGGTCTAACAACACACACTGGTCTAACAACACACACTGGTCTAACAACACACACTGGTCTAACACCACACACAGTGGACTAACACCACACACAGTGGACTAACACCACACACAGTGGACTAACACCACACACAGTGGACTAACACCACACACACTGGTCTAACAACACACACACTGGTCTAACAACACACACTCTGGTCTAACAACACACACTCTGGTCTAACAACACACACTGGTCTAACACACACACACTGGTCTAACATACACACACTGTTCTAACAACATACACACTGGTCTAACAACATACAAACTGATCTAACAACACACACACACTGGTCTAACATACACACACACTGGTCTAACACCACACACACTGGTCTAACAACACACACACTGGTCTAACAACACACACTGGTCTAACACACACACACACTGGTCTAACATACACACACTGTTCTAACAACATACACACTGGTCTAACAACATACAAACTGATTTAACAACACACACAAACTGGAACAACCCACAAACTGGTCTAACAACACACACACTGGTCTAACAACACACACACTGGTCTAACAACACACACACTGGTCTAACAACACAAACACTGGTCTAACAACACAAACACTGGTCTAACACACACACACTGGTCTAACACACACACACTGTTCTAACAACATACACACTGGTCTAACAACATACAAACTGATCTAACAACACACATACACTGGTCTAACATACACACACACTGGTCTAACACCACACACACTGGTATAACAACACACACACTGGTCTAACACACACACACTGGTCTAACATACACACACTGTTCTAACAACATACACACTGGTCTAACAACACACACACTGGTCTAACAACACACACACACACTGGTCTAACACACACACACACACACTGGTCTAACACCACACACACACACTGGTCTAACAACACACACACTGGTCTAACAACACACACACTGGTCTAACAACACACACACTGGTCTAACAACACACACTAGTCTAAAACCACACAAACTTGTCTAACAACACACAAACTGGTCTAACAACACACACTGGTCTAACACACACACACACTGGTCTAACAACATACACACTGGTCTAACAACACACACACTGCTCTAACAACACACAAACTAGTCTAACAACAAACACACTGGTCTAACAACACAAACACTGGTCTAACAACACACACACTGGTCTAACACACACACACACTGGTTTAACACACACTGGTCTAATACCACACACACTGGTCTAACAACACACACATACTGGTCTAAAACCACACACACTGGTCTAACAACACACACACTGGTCTAACACACACACACTGGTCTAACAACACAAACTGGAACAACACACAAACTGGTCTAACAACACACACACTGGTCTAACAACAAACACACACTGGTCTAACAACACACACACACTGGTCTAACAACACACACACTGGTCTACCAACACACACACTGGTCTAAGACACACTGGTCTAACACCACACAAACTGGTCTAACAACACGCACACTGGTCTAACAACACACACACTGGTCTAACAACACACACACTGGTCTAACAACACACACACTGGTCTAACAACACACACCGGTCTAAAACCACACAAACCTGTCTAACAACACACAAACTGGTCTAACAACACACACACTGGTCTAACACACACACACACTGGTCTAACACACACACACACACTGGTATAACAACACACACTGGTCTAACAACACACACACTGGTCTAACACCACACAAACTTGTCTAACAACACACAAACTGGTCTAACAACACACACACTGGTCTAAAACCACACAAACCTGTCTAACAACACACAAACTGGTCTAACAACACACACACTGGTCTAACACACACACACACTGGTGTGGTATAACAACACACACACACTGGTATAACAACACACACACACTGGTATAACAACACACACACACTGGTATAACAACACACACTGGTCTAACAACACACACACTGGTCTAACAACACACACACTGGTCTAACAACACACACACTGGTCTAACACTGGTCTAACAACACACACTAGTCTAAAACCACACAAACTTGTCTAACAACACACAAACTGGTCTAACAACACACACACTGGTCTAACAACACACACTGGTCTAACAACACACACTGGTCTAACAACACACACTGGTCTAATACCACACACACTGGTCTAACACCACACACAGTGGTCTAACACCACACACAGTGGTCTAACACCACACACAGTGGACTAACACCACACACAGTGGACTAACACCACACACACTGGTCTAACACCACACACACTGGTCTAACAACACACACACTGGTCTAACACCACACACTCTGGTCTAACAACACACACACTGGTCTAACAACACACACTGGTCTAACACACACACACTGGTCTAACATACACACACTGTTCTAACAACATACACACTGGTCTAACAACATACAAACTGATCTAACAACACACACACACTGGTCTAACATACACACACACTGGTCTAACACCACACACACTGGTCTAACACCACACACACTGGTCTAACACCACACACACTGGTCTAACAACACACAAACTTGTCTAACAACACACAAACTGGTCTAACAACACACACACTGGTCTAACACACACACACTGGTCTAACACACACACACACACACTGGTATAACAACACACACTGGTCTAACAACACACACACTGGTCTAACAACACACACACTGGTCTAACAACACACACACTGGTCTAACACACACACACTGGTCTAACACAACACACTGGTCTAACAACACAAACTGGTCTAACAACACAAACTGGTCTAACAACACACAAACTGGAACAACCCACAAACTGGTCTAACAACACACACACTGGTCTAACAACCCACAAACTGGTCTAACAACATACACACTGGTCTAACAACACACACACTGCTCTAACAACACACAAACTAGTCTAACAACAAACACACTGGTCTAACAACACACACACTGGTCTAACAACACACACACTGGTCTAACACACACACACACTGGTCTAAAACCACACACACTGGTCTAATACCACACACACTGGTCTAACAACACACACATACTGGTCTAAAACCACACACACTGGTCTAACAACACACACACTGGTCTAACAACACAAACACTGGTCTAACAACACAAACACTGGTCTAACAACACAAACACTGGTCTAACACACACACACTGTTCTAACAACATACACACTGGTCTAACAACATACAAACTGATCTAACAACACACATACACTGGTCTAACATACACACACACTGGTCTAACACCACACACACTGGTATAACAACACACACACTGGTCTAACACACACACACTGGTCTAACATACACACACTGTTCTAACAACATACACACTGGTCTAACAACATACAAACTGATCTAACAACACACACACCACTGGTCTAACACACACACACACACACTGGTCTAACACCACACACACACACTGGTCTAACAACACACACACTGGTCTAACAACACACACACTGGTCTAACAACACACACACTGGTCTAACAACACACACTAGTCTAAAACCACACAAACTTGTCTAACAACACACAAACTGGTCTAACACACACACTGGTCTACACACACACTGGTCTAACACACACACACTGGTCTAACACACACACACACTGGTCTAACACACACACACACTGGTCTAACAACATACACACTGGTCTAACAACACACACACTGCTCTAACAACACACAAACTAGTCTAACAACAAACACACTGGTCTAACAACACAAACACTGGTCTAACAACACACACACTGGTCTAACACACACACACACTGGTTTAACACACACTGGTCTAATACCACACACACTGGTCTAACAACACACACATACTGGTCTAAAACCACACACACTGGTCTAACAACACACACTGGTCTAACACACACACACTGGTCTAACAACACAAACTGGAACAACACACAAACTGGTCTAACAACACACACACTGGTCTAACAACACACACACACTGGTCTAACAACACACGCACTTGTCTAACAACAAACACACTGGTGTAACAACACACACTAACTGGTCTAAAACCACACAAACTGGTCAAACAACACACACATTGGTCTAACACACACACTGGTTTAACACACACTGGTCTAACAACACACAAACTGGTCTAACAACACACACACTGGTCTAACAACACACACACTGGTCTAACAACACACACACTGGTCTACCAACACACACACTGGTCTAAGACACACTGGTCTAACACCACACAAACTGGTCTAACACCACACAAACTGGTCTAACACCACACAAACTGGTCTAACAACACAAACTGGTCTAACAACACAAACTGGTCTAACAACACACACTGGTATAACAACACACACAGTGGTCTAACAACACACACAGTGGTCTAACAACACACACACTGGTCTAACAACACACACACTGGTCTAACAACACACACACTGGTCTAACAACACACACACTGGTCTAACAACACACACCGGTCTAAAACCACACAAACCTGTCTAACAACACACAAACTGGTCTAACAACACACACACTGGTCTAACAACACACACACTGGTCTAACACACACACTGGTATAACAACACACACTGGTCTAACAACACACACACTGGTCTAACACCACACAAACTTGTCTAACAACACACAAACTGGTCTAACAACACACACTGGTCTAAAACCACACAAACCTGTCTAACAACACACAAACTGGTCTAACAACACACACACTGGTCTAACACACACACACACTGGTCTAACATACACACACTGTTCTAACAACATACACACTGGTCTAACAACATACAAACTGATCTAACACACACACACACACTGGTCTAACACACACACACACACTGGTCTAACAACACACACTGGTCTAACAACACACACACTGGTCTAACAACACACACACTGGTCTAACAACACACACACTGGTCTAACAACACACACTAGTCTAAAACCACACAAACTTGTCTAACAACACACAAACTGGTCTAACAACACACACACTGGTCTAACACACACACACTGGTCTAACACACACACACACTGGTCTAACAACATACACACTGGTCTAACAACACACACACTGCTCTAACAACACACAAACTAGTCTAACAACAAACACACTGGTCTAACAACACAAACACTGGTCTAACAACACACACACTGGTCTAACACACACACACACTGGTTTAACACACACTGGTCTAATACCACACACACTGGTCTAACAACACACACATACTGGTCTAAAACCACACACACTGGTCTAACAACACACACACTGGTCTAACACACACACACTGGTCTAACAACACAAACTGGAACAACACACAAACTGGTCTAACAACACACACACTGGTCTAACAACACACACACACTGGTCTAACAACACACGCACTTGTCTAACAACAAACACACTGGTGTAACAACACACACTAACTGGTCTAAAACCACACAAACTGGTCAAACAACACACACATTGGTCTAACACACACACTGGTTTAACACACACTGGTCTAACAACACACAAACTGGTCTAACAACACACACACTGGTCTAACAACACACACACTGGTCTAACAACACACACACTGGTCTACCAACACACACACTGGTCTAAGACACACTGGTCTAACACCACACAAACTGGTCTAACACCACACAAACTGGTCTAACAACACAAACTGGTCTAACAACACAAACTGGTCTAACAACACACACTGGTATAACAACACACACAGTGGTCTAACAACACACACAGTGGTCTAACAACACACACAGTGGTCTAACAACACACACACTGGTCTAACAACACACACACTGGTCTAATACCACACACACTGGTCTAACAACACACACATACTGGTCTAAAACCACACACACTGGTCTAACAACACACACACTGGTCTAACACACACACACTGGTCTAACAACACAAACTGGAACAACACACAAACTGGTCTAACAACACACACACTGGTCTAACAACACACACACACTGGTCTAACAACACACACTTGTCTAACAACAAACACACTGGTGTAACAACACACACTAACTGGTCTAAAACCACACAAACTGGTCAAACAACACACACATTGGTCTAACAACACACTGGTTTAACACACACTGGTCTAACAACACACAAACTGGTCTAACAACACACACACTGGTCTAACAACACACACTGGTCTAACAACACACACACTGGTCTACCAACACACACACTGGTCTAAGACACACTGGTCTAACACCACACAAACTGGTCTAACACCACACAAACTGGTCTAACACCACACAAACTGGTCTAACAACACAAACTGGTCTAACAACACAAACTGGTCTAACAACACACACTGGTATAACAACACACACAGTGGTCTAACAACACACACAGTGGTCTAACAACACACACACTGGTCTAACAACACACACACTGGTCTAACAACACACACACTGGTCTAACAACACACACACTGGTCTAACAACACACACCGGTCTAAAACCACACAAACCTGTCTAACAACACACAAACTGGTCTAACAACACACACACTGGTCTAACACACACACACACTGGTCTAACACACACACACACTGGTATAACAACACACACTGGTCTAACAACACACACACTGGTCTAACACCACACAAACTTGTCTAACAACACACAAACTGGTCTAACAACACACACTGGTCTAAAACCACACAAACCTGTCTAACAACACACAAACTGGTCTAACAACACACACACTGGTCTAACACACACACACACTGGTCTAACATACACACACTGTTCTAACAACATACACACTGGTCTAACAACATACAAACTGATCTAACAACACACACACACACACTGGTCTAACACACACACACACACACTGGTCTAACACCACACACACACACTGGTCTAACAACACACACACTGGTCTAACAACACACACACTGGTCTAACAACACACACACTGGTCTAACAACACACACTAGTCTAAAACCACACAAACTTGTCTAACAACACACAAACTGGTCTAACAACACACACACTGGTCTAACACACACACACTGGTCTAACACACACACACACTGGTCTAACAACATACACACTGGTCTAACAACACACACACTGCTCTAACAACACACAAACTAGTCTAACAACAAACACACTGGTCTAACAACACAAACACTGGTCTAACAACACACACACTGGTCTAACACACACACACACTGGTTTAACACACACTGGTCTAATACCACACACACTGGTCTAACAACACACACATACTGGTCTAAAACCACACACACTGGTCTAACAACACACACACTGGTCTAACACACACACACTGGTCTAACAACACAAACTGGAACAACACACAAACTGGTCTAACAACACACACACTGGTCTAACAACACACACACACTGGTCTAACAACACACGCACTTGTCTAACAACAAACACACTGGTGTAACAACACACACTAACTGGTCTAAAACCACACAAACTGGTCAAACAACACACACATTGGTCTAACACACACACACACACTGGTCTAACAACACACAAACTGGTCTAACAACACACACACTGGTCTAACAACACACACACTGGTCTAACAACACACACACTGGTCTACCAACACACACACTGGTCTAAGACACACTGGTCTAACACCACACAAACTGGTCTAACACCACACAAACTGGTCTAACAACACAAACTGGTCTAACAACACAAACTGGTCTAACAACACACACTGGTATAACAACACACACAGTGGTCTAACAACACACACAGTGGTCTAACAACACACACAGTGGTCTAACAACACACACACTGGTCTAACAACACACACACTGGTCTAACAACACACACACTGGTCTAACAACACACACCGGTCTAAAACCACACAAACCTGTCTAACAACACACAAACTGGTCTAACAACACACACACTGGTCTAACACACACACACACTGGTCTAACACACACACACACTGGTATAACAACACACACTGGTCTAACAACACACACACTGGTCTAACACCACACAAACTTGTCTAACAACACACAAACTGGTCTAACAACACACACTGGTCTAAAACCACACAAACCGGTCTAACAACACACAAACTGGTCTAACAACACACACACTGGTCTAACACACACACACACTGGTCTAACATACACACACTGTTCTAACAACATACACACTGGTCTAACAACATACAAACTGATCTAACAACACACACACACTGGTCTAACACACACACACACTGGTCTAACAACACACACACACTGGTCTAACAACACACACACTGGTCTAACACCACACACACTGGTGTGGTCTAACACCACACACACTGGTCTACCACCACACACACTGGTCTCCACCACACACACTGGTCTACCACCACACACACTGGTCTACCAACACACACTGGTCTAACACCACACACACTGGTCTAACACCACACACACTGGTCTAACACCACACACACTGGTCTAACACCACACACACTGGTCTAACAACACACACACACTGGTCTAACACAAACACACACTGGTCTAACACCACACAAACTGGTCTAACACACACACTGGTCTAACAACACACAAACTGGTCTAACAGCACACAAACTGGTCTAACAGCACACAAACTGGTCAATCAACAACACACACTGGTCTAACAACACACACTGGTCTAACAACACACACTGGTCTAACAACACACACTGGTCTAACACCACACACAGTGGACTAACACCACACACAGTGGACTAACACCACACACAGTGGACTAACACCACACACAGTGGACTAACACCACACACACTGGTCTAACACCACACACACTGGTCTAACAACACACACACTGGTCTAACAACACACACTCTGGTCTAACAACACACACTCTGGTCTAACAACACACACTGGTCTAACACACACACACTGGTCTAACATACACACACTGTTCTAACAACATACACACTGGTCTAACAACATACAAACTGATCTAACAACACACACACACTGGTCTAACATACACACACACTGGTCTAACACCACACACACTGGTCTAACATACACACACTGTTCTAACAACATACACACTGTTCTAACAACATACAAACTGATCTAACAACACACACACACTGGTCTAACAACACACACACACTGGTCTAACATACACACACTGTTCTAACAACATACACACTGGTCTAACAACATACAAACTGATCTAACAACACACACACACTGGTCTAACATACACACACACTGGTCTAACACCACACACACTGGTCTAACAACACACACACTGGTCTAACAACACACACTGGTCTAACACACACACACACTGGTCTAACATACACACACTGTTCTAACAACATACACACTGGTCTAACAACATACAAACTGATTTAACAACACACACAAACTGGAACAACCCACAAACTGGTCTAACAACACACACACTGGTCTAACAACACACACACTGGTCTAACAACACACACACTGGTCTAACAACACAAACACTGGTCTAACAACACAAACACTGGTCTAACACACACACACTGGTCTAACACACACACACTGTTCTAACAACATACACACTGGTCTAACAACATACAAACTGATCTAACAACACACATACACTGGTCTAACATACACACACACTGGTCTAACACCACACACACTGGTATAACACCACACACACTGGTATAACAACACACACACTGGTCTAACACACACACACTGGTCTAACATACACACACTGTTCTAACAACATACACACTGGTCTAACAACACAAACACTGGTCTAACACACACACACTGGTCTAACACACACACACTGTTCTAACAACATACACACTGGTCTAACAACATACAAACTGATCTAACAACACACATACACTGGTCTAACATACACACACACTGGTCTAACACCACACACATTGGTATAACAACACACACACTGGTCTAACACACACACACTGGTCTAACACACACACACTGTTCTAACAAATATACACACTGGTCTAACAACATACAAACTGGTCTAACAACACACACACACTGGTCTAACACACACACACACTGGTCTAACAACACACACACTGGTCTAACAACACACAAACTGGTCTAACAGCACACAAACTGGTTTAACACCACACAAACTGGTAAAACAACACACACTCTGGTCTAACAACACAAACACTGGTCTAACAACACACACTGGTCTAACAACACACACTGGTCTAACAACACACACTGGTCTAATACCACACACACTGGTCTAACACCACACACAGTGGTCTAACACCACACACAGTGGTCTAACACCACACACAGTGGTCTAACACCACACACAGTGGTCTAACACCACACACACTGGTCTAACTGGTCACACCACACACACTGGTCTACCACCACACACACTGGTCTACCACCACACACACTGGTCTACCACCACACACACTGGTCTAACACCACACACACTGGTCTAACACCACACACACTGGTCTAACACCACACACACTGGTCTAACACCACACACACTGGTCTAACACCACACACACTGGTCTAACAACACACACACTGGTCTAACAACACACACACACTGGTCTAACACAAACACACACTGGTCTAACACCACACAAACTGGTCTAACACACACACTGGTCTAACAACACACAAACTGGTCTAACAGCACACAAACTGGTTTAACACCACACAAACTGGTTTAACACCACACAAACTGGTCTAACAACACACACTGGTCTAACAACACACACTGGTCTAACAACACACACTGGTCTAACACCACACACAGTGGACTAACACCACACACAGTGGACTAACACCACACACAGTGGACTAACACCACACACACTGGTCTAACAACACACACACTGGTCTAACAACACACACTCTGGTCTAACAACACACACTGGTCTAACACACACACACTGGTCTAACATACACACACTGTTCTAACAACATACACACTGGTCTAACAACATACAAACTGATCTAACAACACACACACTGGTCTAACATACACACACACTGGTCTAACACCACACACACTGGTCTAACACCACACACACTGGTCTAACATACACACACTGTTCTAACAACATACACACTGGTCTAACAACATACAAACTGATCTAACAACACACACACACTGGTCTAACAACACACACACACTGGTCTAACACAAACACACACTGGTCTAACACCACACAAACTGGTCTAACACACACACTGGTCTAACAACACACAAACTGGTCTAACAGCACACAAACTGGTTTAACACCACACAAACTGGTCAAACAACAACACACACTGGTCTAACAACACACACTGGTCTAACAACACACACTGGTCTAACAACACACACTGGTCTAACAGTGGACTAACACCACACACAGTGGACTAACACCACACACAGTGGACTAACACCACACACAGTGGACTAACACCACACACAGTGGACTAACACCACACACAGTGGACTAACACCACACACAGTGGACTAACACCACACACAGTGGTCTAACACCACACACACTGGTCTAACAACACACACACTGGTCTAACAACACACACTCTGGTCTAACAACACACACACTGGTCTAACAACACACACTGGTCTAACAACACACACTGGTCTAACACACACACACTGGTCTAAAACCACACAAACCTGTCTAACAACACACAAACTGGTCTAACAACACACACACTGGTCTAACACACACACACACTGGTCTAACATACACACACTGTTCTAACAACATACACACTGGTCTAACAACATACAAACTGATCTAACAACACACACACACTGGTCTAACACACACACACACTGGTCTAACAACACACACACACTGGTCTAACAACACACACACTGGTCTAACACCACACACACTGGTCTAACACCACACACACTGGTCTACCACCACACACACTGGTCTACCACCACACACACTGGTCTACCACCACACACACTGGTCTACCACCACACACACTGGTCTAACACCACACACACTGGTCTAACACCACACACACTGGTCTAACACCACACACACTGGTCTAACACCTAACAACACACACTGGTCTAACAAAACACACACTGGTCTAACACCACACAAACTGGTCTAACACACACACTGGTCTAACAACACACAAACTGGTCTAACAGCACACAAACTGGTCTAACAGCACACAAACTGGTCAAACAACAACACACACTGGTCTAACAACACACACTGGTCTAACAACACACACTGGTCTAACAACACACACTGGTCTAACACCACACACAGTGGACTAACACCACACACAGTGGACTAACACCACACACAGTGGACTAACACCACACACAGTGGACTAACACCACACACACTGGTCTAACACCACACACACTGGTCTAACACCACACACACTGGTCTAACAACACACACACTGGTCTAACAACACACACTCTGGTCTAACAACACACACTCTGGTCTAACAACACACACTGGTCTAACACACACACACTGGTCTAACATACACACACTGTTCTAACAACATACACACTGGTCTAACAACATACAAACTGATCTAACAACACACACACACTGGTCTAACATACACACACACTGGTCTAAACACACACACACACTGTTCTAACAACATACACACTGTTCTAACAACATACAAACTGATCTAACAACACACACACACTGGTCTAACAACACACACACACTGGTCTAACATACACACACTGTTCTAACAACATACACACTGGTCTAACAACATACAAACTGATCTAACAACACACACACACTGGTCTAACATACACACACACTGGTCTAACACCACACACACTGGTCTAACAACACACACACTGGTCTAACAACACACACTGGTCTAACACACACACACACTGGTCTAACATACACACACTGTTCTAACAACATACACACTGGTCTAACAACATACAAACTGATTTAACAACACACACAAACTGGAACAACCCACAAACTGGTCTAACAACACACACACTGGTCTAACAACACACACACTGGTCTAACAACACACACACTGGTCTAACAACACAAACACTGGTCTAACAACACAAACACTGGTCTAACACACACACACTGGTCTAACACACACACACTGTTCTAACAACATACACACTGGTCTAACAACATACAAACTGATCTAACAACACACATACACTGGTCTAACATACACACACACTGGTCTAACACCACACACACTGGTATAACAACACACACACTGGTCTAACACACACACACTGGTCTAACATACACACACTGTTCTAACAACATACACACTGGTCTAACAACACAAACACTGGTCTAACACACACACACTGGTCTAACACACACACACTGTTCTAACAACATACACACTGGTCTAACAACATACAAACTGATCTAACAACACACATACACTGGTCTAACATACACACACACTGGTCTAACACCACACACATTGGTATAACAACACACACACTGGTCTAACACACACACACTGGTCTAACACACACACACTGTTCTAACAAATATACACACTGGTCTAACAACACACACACACTGGTCTAACACACACACACACTGGTCTAACAACACACACACTGGTCTAACAACACACAAACTGGTCTAACAGCACACAAACTGGTTTAACACCACACAAACTGGTAAAACAACACACACTCTGGTCTAACAACACAAACACTGGTCTAACAACACACACTGGTCTAACAACACACACTGGTCTAACAACACACACTGGTCTAATACCACACACACTGGTCTAACACCACACACAGTGGTCTAACACCACACACAGTGGTCTAACACCACACACAGTGGTCTAACACCACACACAGTGGTCTAACACCACACACACTGGTCTAACACCACACACACTGGTCTACCACCACACACACTGGTCTACCACCACACACACTGGTCTACCACCACACACACTGGTCTACCACCACACACACTGGTCTAACACCACACACACTGGTCTAACACCACACACACTGGTCTAACACCACACACACTGGTCTAACACCACACACACTGGTCTAACAACACACACACTGGTCTAACAACACACACACACTGGTCTAACACAAACACACACTGGTCTAACACCACACAAACTGGTCTAACACACACACTGGTCTAACAACACACAAACTGGTCTAACAGCACACAAACTGGTTTAACAGCACACAAACTGGTTTAACACCACACAAACTGGTCTAACAACACACACTGGTCTAACAACACACACTGGTCTAACAACACACACTGGTCTAACACCACACACAGTGGACTAACACCACACACAGTGGACTAACACCACACACAGTGGACTAACACCACACACAGTGGACTAACACCACACACACTGGTCTAACAACACACACTCTGGTCTAACAACACACACTGGTCTAACACACACACACTGGTCTAACATACACACACTGTTCTAACAACATACACACTGGTCTAACAACATACAAACTGATCTAACAACACACACACACTGGTCTAACATACACACACACTGGTCTAACACCACACACACTGGTCTAACACCACACACACTGGTCTAACATACACACACTGTTCTAACAACATACACACTGGTCTAACAACATACAAACTGATCTAACAACACACACACACTGGTCTAACAACACACACACACTGGTCTAACACAAACACACACTGGTCTAACACCACACAAACTGGTCTAACACACACACTGGTCTAACAACACACAAACTGGTCTAACAGCACACAAACTGGTTTAACACCACACAAACTGGTCAAACAACAACACACACTGGTCTAACAACACACACTGGTCTAACAACACACACTGGTCTAACAACACACACTGGTCTAACACCACACACAGTGGACTAACACCACACACAGTGGACTAACACCACACACAGTGGACTAACACCACACACAGTGGACTAACACCACACACAGTGGACTAACACCACACACACTGGTCTAACAACACACACACTGGTCTAACAACACACACACTGGTCTAACAACACACACACTGGTCTAACAACACACACTGGTCTAACAACACACACTGGTCTAACACACACACACTGGTCTAACATACACACACTGTTCTAACAACATACACACTGGTCTAACAACATACAAACTGATCTAACAACACACACACACTGGTCTAACATACACACACACTGGTCTAACACCACACACACTGGTCTAACAACACACACACTGGTCTAACAACACACACTGGTCTAACACACACACACACTGGTCTAACATACACACACTGTTCTAACAACATACACACTGGTCTAACAACATACAAACTGATTTAACAACACACACAAACTGGAACAACCCACAAACTGGTCTAACAACACACACACTGGTCTAACAACACACACACTGGTCTAACAACACACACTGGTCTAACAACACAAACACTGGTCTAACAACACAAACACTGGTCTAACACACACACACTGGTCTAACACACACACACTGTTCTAACAACATACACACTGGTCTAACAACATACAAACTGATCTAACAACACACATACACTGGTCTAACATACACACACACTGGTCTAACACCACACACACTGGTATAACAACACACACACTGGTCTAACACACACACACTGGTCTAACATACACACACTGTTCTAACAACATACACACTGGTCTAACAACATACAAACTGATCTAACAACACACACACACACTGGTCTAACACACACACACACACACTGGTCTAACACCACACACACACACTGGTCTAACAACACACACACTGGTCTAACAACACACACACTGGTCTAACAACACACACACTGGTCTAACAACACACACTAGTCTAAAACCACACAAACTTGTCTAACAACACACAAACTGGTCTAACAACACACACACTGGTCTAACACACACACACACTGGTCTAACAACATACACACTGGTCTAACATACACACACTGTTCTAACAACATACACACACTGTTCTAACAACATACACACTGGTCTAACAACATACAAACTGATCTAACAACACACACACACTGGTCTAACAACACACACACACTGGTCTAACACAAACACACACTGGTCTAACACCACACAAACTGGTCTAACACACACACTGGTCTAACAACACACAAACTGGTCTAACAGCACACAAACTGGTTTAACACCACACAAACTGGTCAAACAACAACACACACTGGTCTAACAACACACACTGGTCTAACAACACACACTGGTCTAACAACACACACTGGTCTAACACCACACACAGTGGACTAACACCACACACAGTGGACTAACACCACACACAGTGGACTAACACCACACACAGTGGACTAACAACACACACTCTGGTCTAACAACACACACTCTGGTCTAACAACACACACTCTGGTCTAACAACACACACTCTGGTCTAACAACACACACTGGTCTAACACACACACACTGGTCTAACATACACACACTGTTCTAACAACATACACACTGGTCTAACAACATACAAACTGATCTAACAACACACACACACTGGTCTAACACACACACACACTGGTCTAACACCACACACACTGGTCTAACAACACACACACTGGTCTAACAACACACACTGGTCTAACACACACACACACTGGTCTAACATACACACACTGTTCTAACAACATACACACTGGTCTAACAACATACAAACTGATTTAACAACACACACAAACTGGAACAACCCACAAACTGGTCTAACAACACACACACTGGTCTAACAACACACACACTGGTCTAACAACACACACACTGGTCTAACAACACAAACACTGGTCTAACAACACAAACACTGGTCTAACACACACACACTGGTCTAACACACACACACTGTTCTAACAACATACACACTGGTCTAACAACATACAAACTGATCTAACAACACACATACACTGGTCTAACATACACACACACTGGTCTAACACCACACACACTGGTATAACAACACACACACTGGTCTAACACACACACACTGGTCTAACATACACACACTGTTCTAACAACATACACACTGGTCTAACAACACACACACTGGTCTAACACACACACACACACACTGGTCTAACACACACACACACACACTGGTCTAACACCACACACACACACTGGTCTAACAACACACACACAGGTCTAACAACACACACACTGGTCTAACAACACACACACTGGTCTAACAACACACACTAGTCTAAAACCACACAAACTTGTCTAACAACACACAAACTGGTCTAACAACACACACACTGGTCTAACACACACACACTGGTCTAACACACACACACACTGGTCTAACAACATACACACTGGTCTAACAACACACACACTGCTCTAACAACACACAAACTAGTCTAACAACAAACACACTGGTCTAACAACACAAACACTGGTCTAACAACACACACACTGGTCTAACACACACACACACTGGTTTAACACACACTGGTCTAATACCACACACACTGGTCTAACAACACACACATACTGGTCTAAAACCACACACACTGGTCTAACAACACACACACTGGTCTAACACACACACACTGGTCTAACAACACAAACTGGAACAACACACAAACTGGTCTAACAACACACACACTGGTCTAACAACAAACACACACTGGTCTAACAACACACACACACTGGTCTAACAACACACACACTGGTCTACCAACACACACACTGGTCTAAGACACACTGGTCTAACACCACACAAACTGGTCTAACAACACGCACACTGGTCTAACACACTGGTCTAACACACACTGGTCTAACAACACACACACTGGTCTAACAACACACACACTGGTCTAACAACACACACCGGTCTAAAACCACACAAACCTGTCTAACAACACACAAACTGGTCTAACAACACACACACTGGTCTAACACACACACACACTGGTCTAACACACACACACACACTGGTATAACAACACACACTGGTCTAACAACACACACACTGGTCTAACACCACACAAACTTGTCTAACAACACACAAACTGGTCTAACAACACACACACTGGTCTAAAACCACACAAACCTGTCTAACAACACACAAACTGGTCTAACAACACACACACTGGTCTAACACACACACACACTGGTGTGGTATAACAACACACACACACTGGTATAACAACACACACACACTGGTATAACAACACACACACACTGGTATAACAACACACACTGGTCTAACAACACACACTGGTCTAACTGGTCTAACAACACACACACTGGTCTAACAACACACACACTGGTCTAACAACACACACACTGGTCTAACAACACACACTAGTCTAAAACCACACAAACCTGGTCTAACAACACACAAACTGGTCTAACAACACACACACTGGTCTAACAACACACACTGGTCTAACAACACACACTGGTCTAACACACACACTGGTCTAATACACACACACTGGTCTAACACCACACACAGTGGTCTAACACCACACACAGTGGTCTAACACCACACACAGTGGACTAACACCACACACACTGGTCTAACACCACACACACTGGTCTAACACCACACACACTGGTCTAACACCACACACACTGGTCTAACACCACACACTCTGGTCTAACAACACACACACTGGTCTAACAACACACACTGGTCTAACACACACACACTGGTCTAACATACACACACTGTTCTAACAACATACACACTGGTCTAACAACATACAAACTGATCTAACAACACACACACACTGGTCTAACATACACACACACTGGTCTAACACCACACACACTGGTCTAACACCACACACACTGGTCTAACACCACACACACTGGTCTAACAACACACAAACTTGTCTAACAACACACAAACTGGTCTAACAACACACACACTGGTCTAACACACACACACTGGTCTAACACACACACACACACACTGGTATAACAACACACACTGGTCTAACAACACACACACTGGTCTAACAACACACACACTGGTCTAACAACACACACACTGGTCTAACACACACACACTGGTCTAACACACACACACTGGTCTAACAACACAAACTGGTCTAACAACACAAACTGGTCTAACAACACACAAACTGGAACAACCCACAAACTGGTCTAACAACACACACACTGGTCTAACAACCCACAAACTGGTCTAACAACATACACACTGGTCTAACAACACACACACTGCTCTAACAACACACAAACTAGTCTAACAACAAACACACTGGTCTAACAACACACACACTGGTCTAACAACACACACACTGGTCTAACACACACACACACTGGTCTAAAACCACACACACTGGTCTAATACCACACACACTGGTCTAACAACACACACATACTGGTCTAAAACCACACACACTGGTCTAACAACACACACTGGTCTAACAACACAAACACTGGTCTAACAACACAAACACTGGTCTAACACACACACACTGGTCTAACACACACACACTGTTCTAACAACATACACACTGGTCTAACAACATACAAACTGATCTAACAACACACATACACTGGTCTAACATACACACACACTGGTCTAACACCACACACACTGGTATAACAACACACACACTGGTCTAACACACACACACTGGTCTAACATACACACACTGTTCTAACAACATACACACTGGTCTAACAACATACAAACTGATCTAACAACACACACACACACTGGTCTAACACACACACACACACACTGGTCTAACACCACACACACACACTGGTCTAACAACACACACACTGGTCTAACAACACACACACTGGTCTAACAACACACACACTGGTCTAACAACACACACTAGTCTAAAACCACACAAACTTGTCTAACAACACACAAACTGGTCTAACAACACACACACTGGTCTAACAACACACACACTGGTCTAACACACACACACTGGTCTAACACACACACACACTGGTCTAACAACATACACACTGGTCTAACAACACACACACTGCTCTAACAACACACACACTGCTCTAACAACACACAAACTAGTCTAACAACAAACACACTGGTCTAACAACACAAACACTGGTCTAACAACACACACACTGGTCTAACACACACACACACTGGTTTAACACACACTGGTCTAATACCACACACACTGGTCTAACAACACACACATACTGGTCTAAAACCACACACACTGGTCTAACAACACACACACTGGTCTAACACACACACACTGGTCTAACAACACAAACTGGAACAACACACAAACTGGTCTAACAACACACACACTGGTCTAACAACACACACACACTGGTCTAACAACACACGCACTTGTCTAACAACAAACACACTGGTGTAACAACACACACTAACTGGTCTAAAACCACACAAACTGGTCAAACAACACACACATTGGTCTAACACACACACTGGTTTAACACACACTGGTCTAACAACACACAAACTGGTCTAACAACACACACACTGGTCTAACAACACACACACTGGTCTACCAACACACACACTGGTCTAAGACACACTGGTCTAACACCACACAAACTGGTCTAACACCACACAAACTGGTCTAACACCACACAAACTGGTCTAACACCACACAAACTGGTCTAACACCACACAAACTGGTCTAACAACACAAACTGGTATAACAACACACACTGGTATAACAACACACACACTGGTATAACAACACACACAGTGGTATAACAACACACACACTGGTCTAACAACACACACACTGGTCTAACAACACACACACTGGTCTAACAACACACACACTGGTCTAACAACACACACACTGGTCTAACAACACACACACTGGTCTAACAACACACACACTGGTCTAACAACACACACACTAGTCTAACAACACACACCGGTCTAAAACCACACAAACCTGTCTAACAACACACAAACTGGTCTAACAACACACACACTGGTCTAACACACACACACACTGGTCTAACACACACACACACTGGTATAACAACACACACTGGTCTAACAACACACACACTGGTCTAACACCACACAAACTTGTCTAACAACACACAAACTGGTCTAACAACACACACTGGTCTAAAACCACACAAACCTGTCTAACAACACACAAACTGATCTAACAACACACACACTGGTCTAACACACACACACACTGGTCTAACAACACACACACACTGGTCTAACAACACACACACTGGTCTAACAACACACACACTGGTCTAACAACACACACACTGGTCTAAAACCACACAAACTTGTCTAACAACACACAAACTGGTCTAACAACACACACACTGGTCTAACACACAGACACTGGTCTAACACACACACACACTGGTATAACAACACACACTGGTCTAACAACACACACACTGGTCTAACAACACACACACTGGTATAACACACACACACACAGTGGTCTAACACACACACTGTTCTAACACACACACACACACTGTTCTAACAAACACACACTAGTCTAACAACACACACTGATCTAATAACACACACACTGGTCTAACAACACACACACTGGTCTAACAACACACACACTGGTCTAAAAGCACTGGTAGAGCACAACACTGGTAAATCAATTCATGCATCATACAGCACTAGTAGTGTGTGTGCTATATGGTGCTGCAGATCCAGAGCTGTGTACTGGGGTGTGTGTTACCTGCTGGTGCATCTCATGCAGTGGTAGAGCAGTGTGTGTGTGTGTGTGTGCGCGCGTGTGTGTGTGTTATCTGGTGCTGCATTAGGTGCAGTGGTAGATCAGTGTGTGTATGTGTGTGTTACCTGGTGCTGCATTAGGTGCAGTGGTAGAGCAGTGCGTTGGTGTGGCAGCTCGTCCTGACTGCCTTGCCTTCTCAGACACTCAAAGTTGAAGGAGGGCCTCCTGTGACCTGGACGAGTGACGGGCGGACAGGACAGGAGGGTGAAACTAAACTACTCATGCAGTAAACAACGACTACATGCAACTGAAGGGCATCAACACACATTCAGAAACAAAACACTGTCATGCTCTTTAAAATCTGAGAAAACCAAGTCAGTGACAAGTCCGTTTAAAAAAAGTGTGTGTGAATAGCTGTCGAAGATTAGGTTCTATCTGACCTTAGTAACAGTTTATTTGTAGACAGAAAGAATAGGCAGAGCAGAGAGAAGGGATGTTACCTTGGGGCGTGGCAGGTAGCATCCGTCTCTTAGGTGACCTCCTTCCGTCTTGGTAGAGGGGTTGCTCATCGTCGTTGTAGTAACTGTTGGGGTGATGGTAGCCTCTCGGCGTCTCGTACTCCGTGTCACTGTTCTGGTACCTGTCCACGTGTTCCATATAGGACCTCCTGGAAGGATAGGGTGTTGGGAGGTGAATTAACTACTTGAATTCTATTTTAATATGCTCGGGGGCCGCATCTGGCTCGGTGGCCGCTAGTTTGAGACCCCTGCTCTAGCAGAAAGGAACACATCGTGAGGTACGGTATATACAATATGCAGGGTACATTTCTCTGAGGTTGTAAGGGTGGAGTGTCGGTTACTTTACCTGTCTCCTGACAACATGCTGTCATCCTCGTAGAATTCCTCCCCGCTGTAGTACTCTCCCGAGAACCTGTCATCATCAAACTCCTCCCGCCGGATGGTGGGAAGGCAGGCGTCTCCCCGGTGGGACCTGGTGGGAGGGGTCAGGGTCAGAGATCGGAGGGGGGTAGTGGGCAGTGGAGGCTGGTGTCACTTTAAAATCAGAGGACAGGCTCATTGGAATGGAATGAATAGAATGGTAGCGTTTCCAGCCATTACTATGAGCGATCCTCCCTTTACCAGCCTCCACTGGTGAGGCTGGACTGCGGGAGAAGTTGTGGGGGAACGGGGCCATGCACTGCCATGCAGACGCAAACCTCCAGCCTCCAGGGGGCAGCGAATCAACAGAACTAGCGTCCTCCTCATCCACCACCACAGCCTCATCGAGACAACAGGGACAGTAGAAGCTGTTGTAGACCAGCAGACAATGCATACAGTACCAAAGAGCAACACTCAACGTTCACTTAACACTTAATTTTGTCGCTCCAAAGAAAACCATGGTTGCCTGTAATATGATTGTTTGAGAAGTCTTCAATCAGACGTGTCAAAACTTACATCTACTTCTCATCATCCCCCATCTCAGCCGTGGGGTAGCTCACCCAAATCACAAACTGACCTATTGTTTTCCTTACCCTGCAAGCAGTCTATGGACAAGGGAAGAAATCAATCCATGTTCTGGTTTTGTCCATAAAACCTATTCAGCTGTCCCCATTGGAGAGCCCTTTTAGGCTCCAGGTAGAACTCTTTTTTTTGGTTCAATGTAGAACCCTCTGTGGAAAGGGTTCTACATAGAACCCAAAATGGTTCTACCTGGAATCAAAAAAGGGTTATTCAAAGGGTTCTCCTATGGGGACAGCTGAAGAACACATTTTGGTTCTAGATAGCACCTTTTTTCCCCAAACAGTGCTTGCAGGATAAGGAAACCAATATTTAATTTTGAAATGTTGGTTAACAATCCCTTTAATGAAAGACATTTCTGAGGGCCTTCTATAGAGCTCCTGGTCATTGCTGGCCTCATGAAGTAGTCAGGGTTTAAGGGGAGCAGGGTAAGTTTCCATTCATATCCATGTGGTTTGAGCACCCAAGTTCCTCCAAGGCAAAAGCACTTCACTTCACCTCTCTTAGCAGACACATGCATACAGCAAGATTGGTCTAGGCGCTAGGCCGTGCGCTGGCCAATCAGGCTCTTCCATTCTCTTCATTAAACATCAGACTACTAGGCCAAGGGATACTACTCCACAGATGGCTGGTGGTGCAGAGACAGGGAGATGGGATGAATGGCCACCACTAATTTAGCATGGATTAGGGTTGCAAAATTCCCAGTAATTTTCCCAAAAATTGGAGGATTCCCATAATCTGGATTTCTGGAAAACCTGGGAATTGTGGGAACGTTACCAGAATTTTGCAACCCTAATAGGGATGCAGTTAGTCACTTACTGGCCCCATAAAACATAATTCAAATAAAAAGTCCCCCCTTGTGGTGGCGGACACATACTGCTCTAAACATACCTAGGAAAGTAACATACCTAACATAGGTCTCATAGTAGCGCCTTTTGTCCAAGAAAGCAGAGAGATGGTTGAGAGAAAGCATTTTGTTAGGTAGGAGAATGGGAGGAGAGAACAGAGGGAAAAGGGACCCCATGAGTGGCATACATTTATCGTACAGTATATGAAGCATATACATGCATTCCTATATATGTATAAGTGAAGAAAGAAGACAGAGGGGTGACGTTTCTACCAATGTTGGGGGGCAGATACATTTCAATTACAGGCAGTTCAGGAAATCATTTCCAATAATTTCTTGAATTCCTAAGAATTGAAATGGACTTTCAACCCAACCCTGGGGCGCTCCAGAGAGATGTATTGACTGCTTGTGGGATGGGTTACCTGAATAAATATGAAGTGTGCTGTTGGTCAGTTATATGGAATGAGGATGATGATAAGCATGTGATTGGTCAGTTTAAGGGAGGGTCTGAGAGGCTATGTGCTGTAGGTCAGCGACAAGGGGAAGGTCTGATAATAAGGAGAGGCTTGGTCCTGCCTTTGGCAAATATTTAATTATAGATACACAGAATGGCCTTATGGCTAATGGTAGCTGCATGCTAACTCTCCATGCGAACTTATATCCCAGGTTTGTTATATTGTACAAAAAACCCATAGTGTTGACATCATCATACACATTGAGACAGCTGTATGACTACGAGGGACTACGAGAGTACCTCAGGTGAATTGACAAGGGACGGAAGAGTTTAAAGGTTAGGCATTATAGCTTCTAAATAGTGTGGCATTTGAAGTTTACACGAAGCTTCAAGCCACAGACATTTCCCCATTTTCTCTTACTCTAACTAATCAATCTCATTCAACAACACACGACGCGTCACCCATTTCATTTCTCGGCCAGAGAAAGAGATAGCTGATGGTCAGTGTGTGGTCACCTTTGTCCTTGCGGCGTGCCGCTAGGTGGCGGCTTGTCGAAGTCGGTGTAGTAGAGGCCACCGCAGTGTCCCGGGTAACCGTTGGCGGGGGGCGGAGTGTACTCATAGTAACGGCGGTGGTGTCCTCCTCCGTTGGGCAGACTGGACACGTTGGCATTGTTCAGGTTGACGTTGGTGGACTTGGGCGACTTGCCGTATGAGGAGTTGTGGTGGTGGTGGTGCTGATTGGGGTGCTGGTGGGACATGACGTTGGCCCGGCAGAGACGCCCCACCGGCTGCTCCATGTGGGCATAGTGAGGAGGTGGCTGCACCTGCAGGGGCCTCTGGGTGGTGTTGGTCTGTTGCCCTAACGAGCGCCGGTGGTGGTCCCCGTTCACATGGTTGATGTGGTTACCAAACAGGCCACCATTGCGCTGTGGAGGAACACTCAGGGTCAAACGGTCAGGGACTACTTTCTGTTTAACACAGAGGATGAATACACAACACTAGTGATGTGCAAACTGGGTTGACTTGTTGGGGTTGGTGATTTGTTTTCCTTTCAGAAATCATCGTATGGGCAGAAAATAAATTCAAAAGCTGGTTCGTGATATATGCGGGATGAAGGCACTATAATTCCTTTTTCTGAACTGAAAAAAGAAAAACAGAAGAACTGCAAATGGTTTACTTCCTCTGACAGGAACATAGTCCTGTCCCTACACCTACAGGTTTCATCCATGCAACTTGTACGCCCAGTCCACCTTGGTGACTAATTGAGTTTATAGCTTTGTGATTTTGCTCGGTAAATGGAAAGTGCCATACAAGTGCCATCAAATATAACATTATTGCCACTGTGTGTATATCTGTGCGTGCCGTGTACAGTATCTACCTCCATTAAGGGCATTGATGTGAGGCATAATACCCTGCCATTACCATTGTCCCAATATTCCATTTACCCAAACCAACCCATTCCAGCAAGACAAAATACATATGCGTGCCACACACCCCCTCAGGCAGATAAATTGAATAAGTTACCCTATAAATCTCCTCGTCCTCCTCTGGAATAAAGTCTACTAGCTCCTCATCTTGCAGGTCACATGATATCGCTCGTCGAATTTCGGGCCCAATATCATGTAGCGTGCGAAGGCCAGCCTGTAACCATGACAATAGAGGGAGGGGCTAAGGGCTGGTAGGAAGGTTCGCTTTCAGGCAGAGGCTCTACACACACACACACACACACACACACACACACACACACACACACACACACACACACACACACACACACACACACACACACACACACTTGCCCTTTGCTGGCTCTCACGCAAAACCTGACGTCTACAGACGCCCATACTGGACAGAGCTAGACAGACTGTTAGAGATGAGAACATTCACAAGAGACAAACAAATGTGCTCCCCCTGAATATGCCTTGTCGTTAGTGTGCCTCCTATGACATCACATTATCCTGAGTGTTAAGGGTTAAGTGGGGAATGTCAGTTCCACCTTTGTCTACGTGGATCACTATAGCTAGCTACAATAGGCACATACTGTAGTTTACTTCCTACAGGATCTGTTTCAATGAGGACAAAATATAGATCGGGATATGAGGGAGAAGGACATTAGATAGAGAGGACTACCTGAATGATAAAACCTCACGGCTCAAAGCTAACGGTGATGGAAACAGAAGTAAGCTGCTTGGAGTGTGACCTTCATGAGTTGATGGGTGAGATACATGTTAAAGCGCTGGATGACCATAACGAGTGGACAGAGACGACTCGTGCGTCCCAAAATTGGCACCTTAGTCCCTACACGGCGCACTACTTTTGACCAGAGCCCTATGGGCCCTGTTCAAACGCAGCGCACTATGTGGTGAATAGGGAACCATTTGCGTCGCCCGACATACACGCATTACATTGTCAACGGTAACACTGAGACGGAGACACGCGCCTCTGCGAAAGAGACATACGTTGGGTAAACACGTCCGTCATCACATAAACAGGATCACACCAACAGTTCTGATCATGAATGACCTGCTGAATCGTGAATCACAACATTGGCACACTTGTTGGTATGCCACGCACTAAAAACAAAAATGTAAGCAGATTCTCACACACGTTTCGTCACACATATATTCTCAACAGTCATGTTGACCACAAACGCTCACACACACACTCTCGTGCGCTAGGGCTGTGAACGTGTTTGGAATTTTGGGGGTTATGCAATTGGCCAGGTTACCTGAGATAACTGCTGGGGTGGGGGTGGTCCCCTCTACTTTTCGGAACAATTTGCAAAACGTCACCAACGCCGCAGCAGTTATTCTCCGTGGCGATATGTTGTTCAAATTGGCTATAGAGGATGCAGTAATGAGAGAAAATCAGTACTGGAAAAATAATATTGGAAAATATTAGAATATAGGCTACGCATCCTATAGGATGAATCCTGAAAGGAGCTTGGCTACAGTAGCTGACGTTCAATTCAGTTGCACCCCATTTAATAAGGGAGGAAACGCAAAACTGGCACCTGTCCTCATTCCTCGCACATTTACCGACCCTGCAACAAGACACCGTTATTTCTCTCTATCTGAATGGGGCGATGAAGTCCAGAAAGGCCTATTTTAGGTAACTTTCCGAATGGACACAGAGAATTAGTGGACTCACACCCACCCACCTAAAAGGACACATCAATCAAAGCCGCGTGCAGCGCATCGTACTCAAGAAACATCAGCAAATCACATTGCGTCCTTTCTCAAAACCGCAATAAAAACCTTGCCTTAGATTCAAATCCTTCCCGTAGGGTAGGAAAGACTTGTCTACATTATAGGATGATGCTAAATCAATGTAGCCAAACATATAAATTGACGAGCAAAGTTTTAAGGAGGATATACACTGAGTGTACAAAACACTAAGAACAACGGACAGCACTATACCAGCAACTTATTCGGAGCAATTTTTTTAAACCAATAGGCCGAGGCCTTTTTGCTTGCTGAATCGCATGCGAAAAGAAGCTAAAATCGATAAATAAATAAATAAATAAATAATTAACGTGTACTGACAGGACGATATTTCGACAATTGGTATGAACGGCGTCATAAACAAGACATTTCCTTGTTTTTTTACTTCCTAATTATTCAGAAAAAAATAACAGACTTGTTGAGAAAGGGCCTCTACTGAAAATAGGCATTTTACAAGATTAAATCATGACAGGTGTGTTTGATTATTTTTTAAAGCGATAGAGTCCAGACAGGCTACTTTAGGAATCTTCCTGAATGGACATATACTGTAGGCCTTTAGAGAGAATCAGTGAACTCACACACGGCACACCCCAGTAAAAAGGACCCGTCAATCAAAGCCACCAGCGTATGTCAGACAGAAGAGCAAATATTTCTTGGATTGGCGCATTGTCCATTTGACAGAACAATAGCGCATGATAGGCCTCAGAGCCAGAACAACATTGTCGACCTTGTCGCTGTTGAATAATTCACTAATAGTCAGACACATCCAGCCTTTCTTTAAAAACCTCTTGGTGTTAGGGGGCAGTATTTTCATTTTTGGAAAAAATACGTTCCCGTTTTAAATGGGATATTTTGTCTGGAAAAGATGCTAGAATATGCATATAATTGACAGCTTTGAATAGAAAACACTCTAACGTTTCCAAAACTTTAAAGATATTGTCTGTGAGTATAACAGAACTGATGTTGCAGGCGAAAGCCTTAGAAAAGTCTAATCCGGAAGTGCCCCAGGTTTTGAAAGCGCTGCGTTCCAATGACTCCCTATTCAGCTGTGAATGTATCATCAACGAGCTTACGCTTTCTACGTATTCCCCAAGGTGTCTACAGCACTGTGTGTCACGCCTTGGTCATTGTATCTTGTGTTTTTGTTATATGTTTGGGTAGGCCAGGGTGTGACATGGGTTTATATGTTGTATTTCGTATTGGGGTTTGTATTAATTAGGAGTGTGTATTAGTAGGGGTGTGTCTAGTTAGGCTTGGCTGCCTGAGGCGATTCCTAATTGGAGTCAGCTGATTCTAGTTGTCTCGGATTGGGAACCGTATTTAGGTAGCCTGAGTGCGCGTTGTATTTCGTGGGTGATTGTACCTGTCTTAGTGTTAGTCACCAGATAGGCTGTATTTTGTTTCACTTGTTTGTTGTTTTTGTATTTTCATTATTTCATGTACCGCTTTATCTTTATTAAAGGTCATGAGTAACCTACACGCTGCATTTCGGTCTGCCTCTCTTCTAACAGCAGACGAAGATCATTACACTGTGACGTAGTTTTACGCATTTCTGTTGAAGAATAGCCATAGGCGGCCACATTGTGTAAGTGGTCACATGGTGGCTCCGAGAGAGATTTGCGTAAAATACAGAGGTAGCCATTATTCCAATCGGTCCTAGTGAAAAATGAATTGTCCAGACGGATATATTATCGAATAGATATTAGAAAACACATTGAGGATGGATTCTAAACAATGTTTGCCATGTTTCTGTCGATATTATGGAGCTAATTTGGAATATTTTTCGGCGTTGTGGTGACCGCAATTTCCGGGCGATTTCTCAGCCAAACGTAAAGAACAAACGGAGCTATTTCGCCTACAAAAATAATATTTTGGGAAAAAATGTACTTTGGCTGTCTACCTGTGAGTCTCGTGAGTGAAAACATCCGAAGTTCATCAAAGGTAAACGATTTCATTTGATTGCTTTTCTGATTTCCGTGACAAGGTTGCCTGCTGCTAGCAAGGCATAATGCTATGCTAGGCTATGATAAACTTACACAAATGCTTGTCTAGCGTTGGCTGTAAAGCATATTTTGAAAATCTGAGATGACAGGGTGATTAACAAAAGGCTAAGCTGTGTTCGAATATATTTCACTTGTGATTTTCATGAATAGGAATATTTTCTAGAAAGATTTAATGTCCGTTGCGTTATGCTAATTAGTGTCAGATGACGACAACGGTCCAGTTCACGGGATGCGGTGTCACTACAGGTTAAAAGAAGACCGATTTATTTATATACTAGCAAACAATGAAAACGTGCATTGTATAAATCCATACATCAATGATTTCTTTTAACTTAAGTGGCATAGCCTATACAGCTTCTAATCCCACGCTCATTTAGCGAATTAGCTGGTTTAGCTGGTTGACCATCAAACGACAGTTGGAAAGAGATGTAGACAGTTTAATAGGCAGACTAAGTTATCAAAACAATTGCTTATAATCATTAGTAAACACTCCCGCTATTAGGTAAAGTTTATCGACATGAAAATAAAGTTAGTCAAAGTTAAAAATCTATTTAAAGAAAAAATGAATTGTAGGCCTATTAAAACGGGTTTGAGGTTTATTTTCATGTCAGTCTTCATCCATAACCATTAGTTACATGGTTATTAAATTGCCGTCACAGCCCTAGCACATGTACATGCACCGTCCCACAGACAGACAGACAGACAGACAGACAGACAGACAGACAGACAGACAGACAGACAGACAGACAGACAGACAGACAGACAGACAGACAGACAGACAGACAGACAGACAGACAGACAGACAGACAGACAGACAGACAGACAGACAGACAGACAGACAGACAGACAGACAGACAGACAGACAGACAGACAGACAGACAGACAGACAGACAGACAGACAGACAGACAGACAGACAGACAGACAGACAGACAGACAGACAGACAGACAGACAGACAGACAGACAGACAGACAGACAGACAGACAGACAGACAGACAGACAGACAGACAGACAGACAGACAGACAGACAGACAGACAGACAGACAGACAGACAGACAGACAGACAGACAGACAGACAGACAGACAGACAGACAGACAGACAGACAGACAGACAGACAGACAGACAGACAGACAGACAGACAGACAGACAGACAGACAGACAGACAGACAGACAGACAGACAGACAGACAGACAGACAGACAGACAGACAGACAGACAGACAGACAGACAGACAGACAGACAGACAGACAGACAGACAGACAGACAGACAGACAGACAGACAGACAGACAGACAGACAGACAGACAGACAGACAGACAGACAGACAGACAGACAGACAGACAGACAGACAGACAGACAGACAGACAGACAGACAGACAGACAGACAGACAGACAGACAGACAGACAGACAGACAGACAGACAGACAGACAGACAGACAGACAGACAGACAGACAGACAGACAGACAGACAGACAGACAGACAGACAGACAGACAGACAGACAGACAGACAGACAGACAGACAGACAGACAGACAGACAGACAGACAGACAGACAGACAGACAGACAGACAGACAGACAGACAGACAGACAGACAGACAGACAGACTCACCTGTAGAGCGATGGCTGTGTTGCTCTGGGAGGCGTGCACCCCCACCAGGCCCTCCTCTTTACGTTTCTTGAATTTCCTAAAGTAGTCCTGTATCAGGAAGGTGGCATAGAACTTCCCCACGGTTACCTCATCATCTAGGTGAACAGACCACACAAACGCTTCCTGTGTCAGACAGCAGGACACAGCACAGCATCCTGGGAGATTGAGCCTGCCCATGTCCCTGCCCCAACTCGCTGACCATACCCCTCAAATACCGGAACATAACCAAAAGGATAGCCTGTAATAACCCTACGATGAGGCACTATATTCCTTAGATCACTATACCGTACTGGACTATCATGTGCTATACTGCACCGGTAAATAAACTGGCACAGTGCCTTCAGGAAGTATTCTTTTAGAAGTTGGTTGTTGATCAGTGATAGACAGCCCTTTTCAAGTCTTGCCATTGATTTTCAAGCCAATTTAAGTCAAAACTGTAACTAGGCTACACGGAAACAATCAATGTCATCTTGGTAAGCAACTCCAGTTTATATTTGTCCTTGTTTTTTAGGTTATTGTCCTGCTGAAATATGAATTTGTCTCCCAGTGTCTGTTGGAAAGCAGACTGAACCATGTATTCCTCTAGGATTTTGCCCATGCTCGGCTCTATTCCATTTATTTTTATCCTAAAAAAAAATCCCTAGTTCTTGCCGATGACAAGGATACCCACAACATGATGCAGCCACCACCATGCTGTGAAGAGTGGTACTTAGTGATGTGTTGTGTTGGATTTGCCCGACACATAACACTTTGTATTCAGGACATAAAGTTGCTTATTTGCCACATTTTTGCAGTTTTACTTTAGCGCCTTGTTGCAAACAGGATGCATGTTTTGGAATATTTGTGTTCTATACAGGCTTCCTTCTTTTTACTCTGTCAATTAGGTTAGTATTCTCGAGCAACTTCAATGTTGTTGATCCATCCTGTTTTCTCCAATCACAGTGTGACGACCCTCCCACTCTGTCTGCCGTATTCTGTCTTTGTTCTTGTTTAAATGCCAATTCCTTTTCATATTTCACACGATCATGCTCTAGCTTCTCACGATCATGCTCTAGCTTCTCACGATCATGCTCTAGCTGTAACAAAAGCAGTTCTTTCTGCTGTTCAAAAAGAAGGCAACTAGGACTAACCGATGGAATGGCCATTGTAACGTTATGGGGAGACAACAAATCCTCAGCAGAGGCTGGCCCGGTGGTAACTTCAAGAATACCACTCTCCATCAGATTGGCTTTCAATATCAACCTAATAGAATTCTTTAGACGTTTAGCACTAATCTCAACCTTGTAGTGTTCCGCGACCTTCAACAGCTGTTCTTTAGTACCTAAATCTAACAATTCCTCTGATGGAGAGCGAATGAACTTATCTACATAAGACGCCATAATCACACAAATTTTTTTATCGCTTTTCCCTTCTGCTGAGCACACCAGAACACAACCCGAGAATTGACAATCACCCTGAGCACCACAGAAGAGAGATGAGATATGGAGCTTCCCAAAACCTACAATAACTCAACCCTAGTCTTCGTGCAGATTTGCGGTGGGAATTTACGCACTGTAGCCCGCTGGCAAGGAAATAGAACTCCCCAGCATGCTGGCAAATTCCACCAAGCCACGGATGTGCCCCGAGACAACTGCTCAGTCCACAGACACCACACAAAAATAACAAACATTAACCATGCCCAACATATTCCAAAAAATGAAACACGTCGCTAAACCTATCAGGGGAAAAAGGCTATAGCTCCGGGTAGCAAGTTCCACTACCCTACCCAAATCTCCCACCGAGGTACACAGCAGATTACTCACTTCAGACTGACGTCCCAACAGAAAGTAGAACAAGAGTTCAGGCTAGGCAGGGCCTGGAAACTAACCATTATACTCTCTCCAACATAGCACACAAACCAAACAACAAAGGCAACCAATACTGGGCCGATCACACTCAAACACCATATTCAAACCAAACACGTACCTCCACGGTCTCCCAAACCAATAGTTCAAAGATCCCGGATGAGCCCCCACTTGTCACGAACCGGCTCAAAGCCCGTAACAAAGGGAGACAACGTGGAGATAAGGAGTAGCAAAATCTATATTTATTAAATATAGAACTAAGTATAATATACAATGGTGTGTGTAATCAGTAATCAGTAGTGTAAGTGAGTGTTTTGCATGCATGAATGTGATAATGCAGGGTGATGAAAGGTGCCAAAGCAAACAAACAAAAGGCCACCAAGAACCACAACAGAATCTACAACAGGTGTCTGCATGGAGAGAGTCTCCTCCATGAATGTGGAAGAGGTCTATTTATCCTGGGAGACACCTGGCCCAGGTGTTTCCCATGTAGCTGACGACCCTCTCAACTCCGCCCACCGGCATCCTAATAAGGAAACAAGAACAAAGACAGAATACGGCAGACAGAGTGGGAGGGTCGTCACAACAGTCATTAAACTCTTTAACTGTTTTAAAGTCACCATTGTCCTCATGGTGAAATCTCTGAGTAGTTTCCTTCCTCTCTGGCAACTAAGTTAGGCAGGACACCTGTATCTTTGCAGTGACTGGGTCTATTGATACACCATTCATAGTGTAATTAATAACTTCACCATGCTCAAAGAGATATTCAATGTCAGATTTTATTTTTATATACCCATCTACCAATAGGTGCCCTTCTTTGCAAGGCATTGGAAAACCTCCTTGGTCTTTGTGGTTGAATCAGTATTGTAAATTCACTGCTCGACTGAGGGACCTTACAGATAATTGTATATGTAGGGTACAGAGATGAGCTAGTCTTCAAAAATCATGTTGAACACTATTATTGCACACAGAGTCTATGCAAATGATTATGTGACTTGTTAAGCATTTTTACTCCGGAACTTATTAAGGCTTGCCAACAGCAAAGGCTTTGTCTCAAGACATTTCAGCTTTTCATTTTTTCTTATTTTGTAAATATTTCTAAAAACATAATTGTGTGAGGGTCAGTGACTCAACATCTAAATTGAATCCATGTTAAACTCAGGCTGTCACAAAACAAAACGTGGAAAAAGGCGTGAATACTTTCTGAAGGCAATGTATATCATATTGGCTGTCATTCCACCAGTTTGGTGCCTTTGAGAAGTGTAACTTGGTAAAAAAAATATATATATATATTTTTTGGTTTCACCTAAT